>NC_051861.1:118128994-118407559 GCF_015732765.1 Culex quinquefasciatus
AAAAATAAGTAGGGTAGGGTAGTCATCAATGAGACACTTTTGGTTTTTAACATTCAACGATTTTGTATTTTTTTCATCAGCATGTTTTAATGAGCTTTTTGTTGCAATTTCTTTCTTTTAATGTGTTCTAACATTGACCAAAATATGAGATCGATCCGACCTCTACAGTCAGAGCTATCCAACTGTCTCATTGTAGACGCACTTGGCAGGAACAATGAGACAGGTGGGGAACAATGAGACACTCTACGAAAATCAATACATTTCTTATAAAACATCATGTTTTGGTATTATTCCATTGCAGGTGACCTGCTTTGAACATTTTCAAGCAATTTTGTCAACACGAAACTTCAAGTAACAAAAGTTATACTAAAAAGTATTTAAATTTAGTAAAATCCATTTATTTATACCAAATAACTTTATATTTTTGGTTAAATGAAGTCAAAACTCAATAAATATGCCAAAATCACTTCCAATTCATGTTTTGAAGGATTTCCTAGATTTTGAAAAGTTTAATGAAGAAAAATAAAAGTGTCTCATTGTTACCCATGGCCAGTGGGGAACAATGAGACAGCCCTGGATTCTAAGTATATTCTTAATTTTGGTCAAATCTAATGAAAGGCCATTGTAGCCCAACTCATGCCCTATGAAATGACGAAAGAAATTTGGAGAAATATTAGTTTTTGTTTTATTGGCAGCCTATGAGCGAAAATGTAATTTTCAGTCATAATTTACTTTTACACCCCAAAATCAAACATTTATGAATAACTTTGCAAGGGAGCGTCCATAACCAAAGCCACTATAATGGCAGACGTGTATCCAGTAGACACGCCTTTCCCCAAAATATGAGCCTGATTGGTTGAAACTACGACTTGTGAGAGCCATTTTATCATTGTTCCCCGTGTCTCATTGATGACTACTCTACCCTACACAGATATAACTTAAGTTGTCATAACTCGAGACAGGGTTGCTAGATTTTCAATTATGTGGACTCGTTGGAAAGGTCTCTTGATAACCTAACCAACGATGGGTCGGATGATGGATCCGGACATCGTTTACATGCATTTAAGTGAGATCCGGATATATGTGAAAACACATTTTTATACATAACTTTTGAACTACTTATCGAAACTTCAAACAATTCAATAGCGATGTATGGGACCCTAAACCAAGTCGAATGCAACTGGTTCGATCAAAATCGGTTCAGCCAGTGCTGAGAAAACTTCAAGATTTTTGAACACATACATACATACACACACACACACACATACACACACACAGACATTTGTTCAGTTTTCGATTCTGAGTCGATATGTATATATGAAGGTGGGTCTTCGAGCTTTTAATAAAAAGTTCATTTTTAGAGCAGGATTATAGCCTTACCTCAGTGAGGAAGGCAAAAATGGAACGTAAATATTCGAAAGTCTGTAACTTTTCAAGGATTTTTTTGAATGATTTGGTGTCTTGGGCAAAATTGTAGGTATTGATGAAAACTTTACAGAAAAAAAATAAGTCCACGGAAAAAAAATTGGTGATTTTTAAATTAGGCTTGTACAAATTTTATTTAAATCCCCCCCCCCCCCCCCTTAAAAGTTGGCCCGAAAAATTAGGGGGCGCAAAAATATTATTTTTTCAAAAAACTTCAATATTTTTATGAAAATTTAAGTGCAATTAGTTAAAATCAATTTAAAATGAATTCCCCTGCGAATCATTTTTAGCATGCTAGGGTTGATTTAAAAATCTTCTGAATTTTTGAAAATTTCCGATGTCGCTAAAGTTTTTTTTTGGCTAAAATTTTTGTTTCGTCAAATTTTACATTTTTTGAAAACTTTTATTGCAAAACAACTGAACTAGTGTAAGATACATTTTAAAACACTTTTTCCATGCAAATGTTGAAACTATGGCGTGTTATTTTAATATTTATATTTTTTATTTTTAAAAAATACTTTTAATACTTTTAAAAATATTTGCATCGGCCTTATCTTTTGTTCACAAAAATTCAATTTCCCAAAATCTGAATTATTATTTTTTAATTATTTTCTATATTTTTAGGGGACAAAACCCCGCATCTTTCAAGTCATTCAGAAGTATTCACAAAAATTTTGCCAACAAGTTATGATTTATTTAAATTTAAAGTAAAATCTTGTACTTAATTTTGTTTACTTAATTTTTTTTATGTAAAATCGATTTTGCAATCGAAAAGTACTTTACATATTTTTGATTAAGTGCACCGTTTTCAAAATATAGCCAATCAAAGTTAAATTTTGTCCGAAAAATTCCGTTCGACTCGTCGTCAAAATTATGGTCCTTACTTCTGAATGGCTTAAAAGATGCGGGTTTTAGGATTAATTGTCGTAAAAAAAAAATCTAATTACATTTTTTTTTCGTGTACATATTTTTTCTGAACAGTCCTTATCAATACCTACAACTTTGCCGAATACACCAAATCGACAATTTTTTTTTGAGAAGTTACATATTTACGAATTTCTTACGTACCGAACAGATGTCAACATTGTGTGGAGATTTTTATGAGTGAATTATTTCTTTGGTCAAAGTTTTAGCCAAATAAAAATATATGAGTAAAATCATTTTCCGGGTTTGGTGCAAAATTGCTCAACGACTGAAAAATATTGTTTTACATATAATGTAGAATTAAGGAAAAAAAAACATTAAGAAGTCAAACTTAAATCTGCACGCTGCAATAAAAACAAATTCTGCAATCTTAGAAAAATAAATCTCAAATTGATAGTTAAAAAACATGGAAAAAATTGTTTTAAATTGGCCACAAAAAGAAATAATTATAATATATTAAGGGTAAACTGCACGTAAAAAATAAATCAAATATACAGAAAACTGCTCTCAATTAGACAATAATATATTGATAAGTTCACCTTTATGAACTGAGGACTAAACAATATATAAACAGAAAAATATTTTTTTGAATAAGAAACTTGAATGCTACAAACGTGGAAAAGAAAGGGATTCTGGAACTATAAAATGCATTCACTAAAATACAAAGCTCAAACCTCAAGACGACAACTGAACGCAATAGAAAAAGAGTGTTAAATTCTGGAAAATTAAAAAAAAAACATAAATCAAACATCAAACTTAGTTCTGGAAATGAAAACATAATTTTGCAAAGTCAGAAATTAAAATCAAAATTTCTAAAATTACTTCATATTAAAAATAAAAAAAGCCAATTTTTGGAAAAAAAAACAATTTGGTAGAAAATGTAACTGATAACTTTACACTGGAATTCGTGTTGAAGCTGAAAAAAGCTAATTTAAAATTGAAAACCGAAAATATAACACTGTAAAAAGTTAGTTAGTTAAAATCATAAAACAAAGAAACAAAGTATTCAAAAAAAATAAAAACTAAATACTCAAAGCTTAATTCTGAAGACTGAGAATCGCCAACTAAAACTAAGAGTTTTAAAATGTGAAAAAATTAAATGGGAACTTAAAAAAAGATTGAAAAGATAAACTATGAAAAAAATAACATAATGGAAGGAGTTTCAAATCTTAAAAAGGGAAATGAAATAATCAAAACTTAACACTGAAGATGATAGCAAAAATTAAGGACATGATACATGTTTTCACAAAAAAAAAATAACTCTGATAACTTAAACTTGAAAACTGATACTATTTCAAAACGTAAAAAAAAAAACAAATAAGTATTTTGAACAGTAAATGATTTGCAAAATAAAGAACAAAATGAAAATGAACATAAGAACTAAATAATGCACTGGGAAATGAAATAAAAATAGAAATATAAAACTGAAAACTGCATACTAAAAACAAGAAAAGCTTATCTATTAAAACTGAAAATTTGCAAATATAATCTGAAACTAGAAAAAAAATGCAGTGAACAAAACAAAGCATCGAGAATAAAAACTGTTTATTGGAAAAGATAACTGAATTCGAAAATTGTAAAATGTGACTTCAATTAGAAAACTGAAAAAAATAAGCAACTTTAGAATAAGAAGAAAAAAAACCAAACTTTAACTGTCAAATGCAAACAAAATCTAAAATTCAAACTTGAAAAGATTGAAATTAAAAATGAACACTGTTTGAGCTTATACTTAAACTAATAAAACTTAAAAATACAATCGGGCTCCGAAAAATGATAATTAAAATGGAAAACAAATTTAAGCATTAAAAAGCTCTATTTTTTCTGTATGGGTCATTCCACCCGAAGCGGAACAGCACTTGAAAATTACCATCTCCGATTCTGCTCAAATTTAGCAGAGCTGTTGAGACTATCAAAATATGCAAAAATCCCGAATTTCATCCAAATCGGACCACCCCCTCCATTTTTATACCCTCTTCTAGCAGATGCTGCGAGTGTAGCTAATTTAGGTAATCTCAAATACTCAAAACTTTAAAATTCGATATCTCTGGAACGAAACATATTCCTTTCTGTCAATAAGTGATTCTTATGTAAAATTGGCCGGGGAATACGATGGTGAGGTCAAATTTAAAAAAATAAATAGGGCTGTTTTGAGATACGGCCATTTAAAGTTTTCAACTGCGCAATACAGGTAGAAAACATATTTTAATCTAAATTTTGATCGCGGAAATGCATTCTACGTCCAATTTCCTACAAAATTGAGTCTAAGACCGACCCTCTATGATTTGCAGTTCCTGAGTTATCGTCGTTTGAAGATAGGGGTTTCGCTCAAAAATCGTCAAAAAGTCGATTTTTTGGGAGGGTACAAAAATGGAGGGGGTGGTCCGATTTGGATGAAATTCGGGATTTTTGCATGTTTTGATAGTCTCAACAGCTCTGCCAAATTTGAGCAGAATCTGAGATGGTTATTTTCAAATTTGCATTTTTTCTTGCACACTTCAGGTGGAATGACCCGTATACAAAACTGACTAAGTTCGAGAGCTGATTACAGTAAAAAAAACTCTGAAAACTTTTGTCCAAACTAATTTCATTAAGATTGATAATTTAAACTGAGAATAAATGCTTCAATTAACCAGACCAGAAAGTCGGAAAAATAATTAAAATAAACTTTAAAAGAAAAACAAAAAACATAATTTTAACAGAGTGACGAAAACTAAAAAATCGTACTCAATAGTAAAACGGCAAAATTCAAAATTATTTAAAATTTAAAGTTAATTTATTTTTTATTTTTGAAATATCCATTAAAAGTTGAAAATATCTAAAATAAGGTTTCAGTTGCAAAATGACAAAATCCAACAAAAACAGAAAACTGTAAAAAAATCCTTATTAGCAAAACAAAATTTGTAAGGTGAAACTGTAAACAAAATCTTAAAAATTCCAATCAAGTTGAATAATACAAAAATGTACTTGAAAACTGCTGGAAAATAATCAAAAAAGTTATAGAACGTAGCGAAAACAATCTTTAACATAAAAACTGATTGATTTTTTTCGAACTGAGAAATAAAAACTGACAGTTTTAATTTGAAACTAAATTGAAAATTATCTGTTCTGTTCTGAAGCTGTTTCAGTCTAGCGCAAGCGTAAATTTAACAATTTTAAAGATGTAATGTTAAAAAAAGTAATGTAGAATTTCAATGTTAAAAAAAGTAAATCATAATCGAAAATTAATAAAAACTAAATTTGTAATATGGAAACATGAATTAGTTATGTTACACATGACCAATATGACAAAGAACTTTGCAAAACTGTTGAAATGAAATCATTTGTATACTATCAATTAATAATTTGATTTAATCAAGACATCACGGTAACGTCGATATATGAAAAGTAAAGTTGACAAAAATATCTTGAACAGCTAATAAGAAATTTTAAAGTGTAACTAAAGTTTTGCTTGTTATTAGAAAAAAAGGCTATCAAACCTAAAAATTTCTAAAGCTAACCATAAAAATATTAAATTCTTTCCCCTATTCATATTTGCAGGACCTCCACACCATCAGCCTGGACGAGTTCAAGTACGGCGGGACGAACATCACCGCCTTCCGGCTGGTCGATCCGGAAAACCCGGAAGTGGCCTCCGCCATCCACAACTGGACGCTGGGGGAGGCGCGGGCCGGCCGGCGGATCGATTTCAAAACAACGGTAAGATTGAAAGTTTTCATGAAGAGCAGTTTTCGATTTCCGTTTGTTTCTTTTTTCCCTTTTTTCGTTTTAACGTTTTTCCGGTTGATGCTTTGTCAGATTGCTTTGGCTTCTTTCCGATGAAATCGTAATGAAATTTTATCGTTCCGTCATCGCAGAGCTTTATTTCCTTTCTTTTTATGATTTTCTTTTCTGCTGCCTCAGGCCTCAGAGTCCATTTCATTAAAATTCAACTCGAAGATCTCCGTCCAGATTACCCCGCCTAAATAACTCATCTTTTGATTAATGGACGGGTCTTACCTTAAAACCCTGCTCAACGAATCCATCACTCGTTCGCAAAAATCGAAAGTCATCTGTTAGTGATGCTTCCTTGCCCGCCCAAAAATTCCTCAAATTTGTTGGTCCTTTTTTTCAAGGGGGAGGGTAAAATCCCCCTCCCCTTCCCTTGAGAAGCAATCCGCTCGAAATTTATCTGCCAAAAACTGTCCTCATTCTCGGCGATCGTGACAAGCGCGATAACTGTCTGAAATCCCACTTTATGAGGTCATTAATTTCAAGTTTCATTTTTTTTTGTGTGGAATGATGAGAAGGGATGTGTGACGTTTTTTGTTAATTTTTTGAATTGATATTTGTTGAAATATATTCATAGACTTTTGATAAATAATTCTCTCAAAAATGGCAATTCTTGAAAAATGGCATATTTTTTTAGGTGTTCTCAAAAATCTTGTTAAAAGAAATTGAAGAATATTTTTTCTGGAGAACTATTCACATAAAAAAATGTTGCAAAGGGTTTCATTCCCAGTACCAGTCAAGGGGAAAAAAGGGAGCAAGCAACATAATTCCATTTCCGAGCCACATCCTCGGAAAAGTGATTTATTGACTGACGAGATATGTTTTATTTATTTTAGTCCCCCCCCCCCCATACAACAGGCTAGTCTAACTAGTGGATCAAAAGCAGGGCAAACCCGGCAAAATATTTGGACACTCCAACCAACCTCCCCAGCATCATCCGTCTAAATATATCAAAATAATAATAATGTCTGCGCTTTCCCGGTCCCCAATTTTCCTCAAACGGCTGTCTTTTCCCACCTCCTCCTGCTCCTCCGCGAAAAAACCCGTAGACGAGCTCTCGAACGTTCATAAATCATTTATAACCACCTCCACTACCATCGAGGCAACGGTCAACATAAATCTTTCTGCGGGCCTCAGTGCAGAATCTAACTTTGGCTCGTTTTCTTATCTTGTTCTTTTTTGTCTCTTTATTCCATCTCACCTGCCTGCCTTGGACATCGGGCCGGGTTCTGCTCGGGGTTCCGGATGGTCAACACAACACCCCTCGAAAACAAAAAAAAACACAGGAGAACGTGACCGTTATCAAGGTAAGTCGGATTGGTCTACTACTTTTTAGGGGAAGCCATTTTTAGTGGAACCTGACTGGATTAGGGAGGATGAAATTGATGATGAGATGAATATGAGAACACGGTTTTGACTCTACTGAAAATGTTTTCCAAAAATGAGACCCAATAACTCATGGATTTCCACATTGACTCTCCTATTTGTTCACTTACACTCTCACTCTTTGCTTACTCACTCAATCACTCTTTTCCTCACAAAAAAAGACGAAACTCACCAAAAAATATAAAGCATAAAAACACAAAAAGCACATAAAATACACACAAAAATACAATAAAACCATGTAAAACAAACAAAACACACAAAACTCACAAAAACATAAAAAAAACCCAAAAGCACACAAAACACAAAATAAACACACAGAAAATAAAAAAAAACTAAAACCCAAGAATCACAAAAAAACGCAAAAAACACACACAAAACATTAAACACTCAGAAAAACACGAAGAAAATAACAAAAACAAAACACACAAAACGCACGAAACATAAATAGCCCAAAAACTAAAGCCCGAGCAGACGGTAATAACTTGGGAATAACATTTTTTGATATTTGAAAATACTAGGTCAATAACATTTTATGTTATTTATAACATGATTTGTTATCCCCCGTTATGATTTTTTTTGTTATTGGATCGTTATTGTAATAACAGACTAATAACATTTTTAGTTATTCTTCGAACAAATCTTTGTTATTATTTTTTGTTATTTTAACAACTAATCCGATCATCCCAATAACAGTTCGATGTATTCTTCCATAACAAAAAAAGTTATTCCAAAGTTGTTTTGGCTTTCCTCCAATGTCAGACCAATAACAAATTCTGTTATGATAACATTAACTGTTATTAAACCCTTATGCAAAAATTGATTTTTCAAGAAGATTCCATAACACTTTCTGTTATTTTAACAGTATTTGTTATTGAAATGACATGAATTTTGTTATTACCGTCTGCCCGGGAGAGAAGAAAAACACAAAACAAGCAAAAAAATAAAGCAAAAAACCCTAAAAAGAATACACAAAACATTGAAAACACACGAAACACGCAGAAAACCAAAAAAACATAAATCACGCAAAATATTTGGACACACAGAAAATAACAAAAAAAAACAAGACACAGAAAAAAAAAACCCACACAAAATAACAAAAAAAAAGCACTAAATAAACAAAGACCTTCAAAAAAACTCAAAGCGAATACAAAGGAACACAGAAAAATCAAAACACACACACAAAAGACAGAAAAAAACACAAAAAAAACAAAAGAGTAAAACACAAAAATCACCAGAAAATATCATAATAAACTAAAAAAAAACGCAAAAACACATCAAGTAAACAAAACAGAAAACACAAAATTAACACAAAAACACGCAAAACGAACACAACACAGAAATAATTCAAAACGCATAACACACAAAATACACTAAAAAAAGCAAAACACAGAAAAAACACAATACACTAAAAACACAAAAAAACATTTAAAATACTCACCATACAAAAAACAAAACAGAAACACAAAACAACACAAAACACAAAAAAAATCCCCAAAAAACACAAAAGAACACCGAAAAACACAATAAAAAACACACAGAAAATACACAAGACAAAACATCAAAAATCATTAAAAAAAAAAACATAATTAAACTTAAAAAAAACGAAACACTAAAAAACACACAAGCCAAAAATCACAAAAAAAAACCCAAAACAATAAAAAACAAAGCTAAACAAAATACAGAAAACCCTAAAAAATAACAAAAAAAACAGAATTAAACCTAGACAAAAATAAAAACACGAAAAATGCATCAAACACAAGGCACACAAAACACCTAAAGTAAACAAAACATGCAAAACACACACAAAACATACAAAAAAAAACACGAAAAACACACAAAAAAACTAAAAACATATTAAACACAAAACAACGAAAAAATAAATAAAAACACACAAATCACACAGAAAACGTACGAAAAACATTTAACACAACATTCACAAACATTACAAAATACCTACACAAAAAAAAAAAAAACAAAAAAAAAAGACAAAATTGGCAAAATTGAGACATCAGCTAGACAAATTTTAAACAAAATTGAGACAAAATTGAGACAAAATTAAGACAAAATTGAGACAACAATTAGAAAACATGAGACAAATTTGAGACAAAATTGGGGTGAAATTAAGACAAAATCGTCAAAATTGACCAAATTGTTACAAAATTGACACAATATTGTCACAAAAATGACACAATATTGTCACAAAATTCACAAAATTCACAAAATTGACAAAATTGAGACAACATTGAGACTAAATTGAGACTAAATTGAGACTAAATTGAGACTAAATTGAGACTAAATTGAGACAAAATTGAGGCAAAATTGAGACAAAATTGAGACAAAATTGAGACAACATTGAGACAAAGTTTAGACAACATTGAGACAAAATTAAAGATAAAATTGAGATAAGATTGAGTTAAAATTGAGACAAAATAGAGATAAAATGGAGACAAAAAAGAGATAAAATTTAGACAAAATTGAAACAAAACTGAGACAAAATTGAAACAAAATTGAGAAAAAATTGAGACACAATTGAGACACAATCAAGATAAATTGAGACAAAATTGAGACAAAATTGAGACAAAATAGAGATAAAATTGAGACAAAATAGAGACAAAATTGAGATAATTTTAGACAAAATTGAGACAAAATAGAGTCAACATTGAGACCAAATTGAGACAAAAATTGAAAAAAAATCGAGACAAAATTGAGACAACATTGAGACAACATTGAGATAAATTAAGATAAAATTGACACAAAATTGAGACAAAATAGAGACAACATTGAGACCAAATTGAGACAAAAATTGAAACAAAATCGAGACAAAATTGAGACAACATTGAGACAACATTGAGATAAATTAAGATAAAATTGACACAAAATTGAGACAAAATAGAGACAACATTGAGACCAAATTGAGACAAAAATTGAAACAAAATCGAGACAAAATTTAAACAAAATTGAGACAAAATTGAGACACAATTGAGACACAATTTAGACAAAATTGAAACAAAATTGAGACAAATTTGAGACAAAATTAAAACAAAATTGAGACACAATTGAGACAAAATTGAGACACAATTTAGACAAAGTTGAGACAAAATTAAGACACAATTGAAATACAATTTAAACAAAATTGAAACAAAATTGAGACAAAATTGAGACACAATTGAGACACAATTTAGACAAAATTAAGACAAAATTGAGACACAATTGAGACACAGTTTAGACAAAATTGAAACAAAATTGAGACAAAATTGAGACAAAATTGAGACACAACTTAGACAAAATTGAAACAAAATTGAGACAAAATTGAGACACAAAAAAAAACAGAATTAAACCTAGACAAAAATAAAAACACGAAAAATGCATCAAACACAAGGCACACAAAACACCTAAAGTAAACAAAACATGCAAAACACACACAAAACATACAAAAAAACACGAAAAACACACAAAAAAACCAAAAAGATATTAAACACAAAACAACGAAAAAACACACAAATCACACAGAAAACGTACGAAAAACATTTAACACAACATTCACAAACATTACAAAATACCTACACAAAAAAAAAAAAACAAAAAAAAGACAAAATTGGCAAAATTGAGACATCAGCTAGACAAATTTTAAACAAAATTGAGAAAAAATTGAGACAAAATTAAGACAAAATTGAGACAACAATTAGAAAACATGAGACAAATTTGAGACAAAATTGGGGTGAAATTAAGACAAAATCGTCAAAATTGACCAAATTGTCACAAAATTGACACAATATTGTCACAAAAATGACACAATATTGTCACAAAATTCACAAAATTCACAAAATTCACAAAATTCACAAAATTGACAAAATTGAGACAACATTGAGACTAAATTGAGACAAAATTGAGACAACATTGAGACTAAATTGAGACTAAATTTAGACTAAATTGAGATAAAATTGAGACAACATTGAGACAAAGTTTAGACAACATTGAGACAAATCTCGGGTTAGTTTTCAAATGGTCCTAAGCGCCAGTTGTAAACAAAGCAGTTTTTCGATTGGTTCTCGTTCAATTTACGAATTCCCAAATTCAAAAATGCTTTGAATTGTTCATCTGCACGTTCTCTATAGGCTCTTTACTGAAACACAATGAAAATTCGGTTTGTTTCAGAGAAAAAATCAAATAATTGTCTGAGGTCGCGATGGCTCTTAGGACGTATTGCAAACTAACCAGAGAAATTAAGATAAAATTGAGATAAGATTGAGTAAAAATTGAGACAAAATAGAGATAAAATGGAGACAAAAAAGAGATAAAATTTAGACAAAATTGAAACAAAACTGAGACAAAATTGAAACAAAATTGAGAAAAAATTGAGACACAATTGAGACACAATCAAGATAAATTGAGACAAAATTGAGACAAAATTGAGACAAAATAGAGATAAAATAGAGACAAAATAGAGACAAAATTGAGATAATTTTAGACAAAATTTAGACAAAATTGAGACAAAATAGAGTCAACATTGAGACCAAATTGAGACAAAAATTGAAACAAAATTGAGACAAAATTGAGACAACATTGAGACAAATTAAGATAAAATTGAGACCAAATTGAGATAAAATTTAGACAAAATTGAAACAAAATTGAGACAAATTTGAGACAAAATTGAAACAAAATTGAAACAAAATTGAGACAAAATTGAGACACAATTTAGACAAAATTGAAACAAAATTGAGACAAATTTGAGACAAAATTGAAACAAAATTGAGACACAAGTTAGACAAAATTGAGACAAAATTGAGACACAATTGAGACACAATTTAGACAATATTGAAACTAAATTGAGACAAATTTGAGACAAAATTGAAACAAAATTGAGACACAAGTTAGACAAAATTGAGACAAAATTGAGACACAATTGAGACACAATTTAGACAATATTGAAACAAAATTGAGACAAATTTGAGACAAAATTGAAACAAAATTGAGACAAAATTGAGACAAAATTGAGACAAAATTGAGACAAAATTGAGACAAAATTGAGACAAAATTGAGACAAAATTGAGACAAAATTGAGACACAATTGAGACACAATTTAGACAAAATTAAGACAAAATTGAGACACAATTGAGACACAATTTAGACAAAATTGAAACAAAATTGAGACAAAATTGAGACACAACTTAGACAAAATTGAAACAAAATTGAGACAAAATTGAGACAAAATTGAAACAAAATTGAAACAAAATTGAGACAAAATTGACACACAATTGAGACACAATTTAGACAAAATTGAAACAAAATTGAGACAAATTTGAGACAAAATTGAAACAAAATTGAGACACAAGTTAGACAAAATTGAGGCAAAATTGAGACACAATTGAGACACAATTTAGACAATATTGAAACAAAATTGAGACAAATTTGAGACAAAATTGAAACAAAATTGAGACACAATTCTAATCTAATCTAATCTAATCTAATCTAATCAGACCCTAGCGCAGCCAATCTTTCGAAGAGTGCCTTAGGTTAGATGACGCCTAGCACTCTTCTTGTCATTTATTAACATTTGTAGTGCGCCATTGCATCGGAATGCATTGAAACATCACAAGCGTTAAAGCGGCCAGGCCTACTGCGTATAGCCGTATCGCAGAGATGATTCGTAATTGGGTTGAGTTTGAGCACTGAGTGTTCGAACAACAACACAATTCTGAATCGACAGGGGAGGAAGAAGCGTAGGGACACACCACCATACGCTCCGAGATTTTGGTTGTATTCGTTGGGAGCACCATGCTAAGAAGGTTTGATACTCCGGGACCCTCTGGGATGGGACATTGTATTTCCACGAATGCCCTGGACACTATTTGCCGTGGTTATAGCGCCACAACTCGCTCAAAAAACAAAATTGAGACACAATTGAGACAAAATTGAGACACAATTTAGACAAAGTTGAGACAAAATTAAGACACAATTGAGATACAATTTAGACAAAATTGAAACAAAATTGAGACACAATTGAGACACAATTTAGACAAAATTAAGACAAAATTGAGACACAATTGAGACACAGTTTAGACAAAATTGAAACAAAATTGAGACAAAATTGAGACACAATTGAGACACAATTAAGACAAAATTGAGTTTAAATTGAGACAAAATAAAGACAAAATTGAGATAAAATTTAGAGTAGCCATGACGTGTTTCTTAACAGTACCAGCGAAAAGTTGGCCACAAATTAACCACGCAACATGAAAAGAATCTAGAAAACGTGCCTAACGAGACCGTGATTCGTCAAAAAAAAAAAAAGCATAGAAAACACATCAAACAGGAAATTGAACGCGCTGCGGGATGTGGACATCAATCCGAGATAGCTGCACAGGCCTCCCGGAAGTCCTGCACACAAAACCGAGCAGCAAGTGGCACCAGATTGAGCGGAAGCAGCATACTAACCAACAAGGCCAGAGAGTGACCGAGCACTCAGATGACGGGGCAGGAAATTTTCCCAGAAGCCGCAACCTGGGGGTCATGCTGAAACTGAGACCGAGTCCTCACACCAGGGAGAAATTGGCAACAAAAAAAAGACGAGAAATCATCGTCATCCCAAGGAATACGATCAATTTTCATGGCACGATAAGAGGGTGACAGAGAGGGAAGAAGGGGGGGGGGGGTCCAGATTCATTGACGTCTAAATTGAAGAGTGCCCTCCCCCCTCCAAGTCTGCTCACACTAAAATGTACGTGGGATCACTTGGGAGAAAATGAGGACCCGAGCAGAACTTGATTTGGGTTATTTTATTGGGAAGTTTGTGGAAACAACATTTGACGTGTAGAATGACATCTGTCAAACTTAAGTCAACTTTAGTTCAGTTATTTGCCACTTGAGGCTTACGCAGTTCTTAGATATTGAGCTATTTTCAGTAATGTTTAAAAAGTACCCAATTTTTGACAGTATTGCTGCTACACGCTGTTTGTGAGTTGGTCAATTTTGCGTCAAATTCAAACTTTTAAATAATAAAGGACAAAGTGACGAAATCTGTTCAAAACTTCTCCTCGGGATGTCAGCCAAAAGTACTCGACAGGCGGTCACGTTCTGCTCATGTTCGAATTATTCGGTGGTTTTCCGGTGGTGACCAACGACCAGAGGAACGTGGGGCGCACCCGGAATCCTCGGAATTCCTTTCACGGCGCCATCTCGAAATTTCAAGAGGAAGCAGGAAAGGAAGGTGGCAGGAAAAAAGACAACATCGTCGATTCAATTTCGGTCGCCGTGCGTGACACAAACGTGACAAGACTACACCGCAGAGACCGAAATCACGGAAGAGGACGAGGACCTTTTCGTCGCGGCAAAACGGTCCCGAGTTGCGGTTTTTGGACACAAGGTTCTGAGGTTTGTTTTTTGTTTTTTGTTTTTTGTTTTTTTGTTTTTTGTTTTTTGTTTTTTGTTTTTTGTTTTTTGTTTTTTGTTTTTTGTTTTTTGTTTTTTGTTTTTTGTTTTTTGTTTTTTGTTTTTTGTTTTTTGTTTTTTGTTTTTTGTTTTTTGTTTTTTGTTTTTGTTTTTGTTTTTGTTTTTGTTTTTTGTTTTTGTTTTTGTTTTTGTTTTTTGTTTTTGTTTTTGTTTTTGTTTTTTTTTTGTTTTTTGTTTTTTGTTTTTGTTTTTGTTTTTGTTTTTTGTTTTTTGTTTTTGTTTTTTGTTTTTGTTTTTTGTTTTTGTTTTTTGTTTTTGTTTTTGTTTTTGTTTTTTGTTTTTGTTTTTGTTTTTGTTTTTGTTTTTTGTTTTTGTTTTTTGTTTTTGTTTTTTGTTTTTGTTTTTGTTTTTTGTTTTTGTTCTTGTTTTTGTTTTTGATTTTTGTTTTTTGTTTTTGTTTTTGTTTTGTTTTTGTTTTTGTTTTTGTTTTTGTTTTTGTTTTTGTTTTTTGTTTTTGTTTTTGTTTTTTGTTTTTGTTTTTGTTTTTTGTTTTTGTTTTTGTTTTTTGTTTTTTGTTTTTGTTTTTGTTTTTTGTTTTTTGTTTTTGTTTTTGTTTTTTGTTTTGTTTTTGTTTTTGTTTTTTGTTTTTGTTTTTTGTTTTTTGTTTTTGTTTTTGTTTTTTGTTTTTTTTGTTTTTGTTTTTTGTTTTTGTTTTTTGTTTTTTGTTTTTGTTTTTGTTTTTGTTTTTGTTTTTGTTTTTTGTTTTTTGTTTTTGTTTTTTGTTTTGTTTTTTGTTTTTTGTTTTTTGTTTTTTGTTTTTTTTTGTTTTTGTTTTTTGTTTTTTGTTTTTTGTTTTTTGTTTTTTGTTTTTTGTTTTTTGTTTTTTGTTTTGTGTTTGGTATTATTCAGTTCATTTTTATTTTATTTTCAGACACTTAAGTGATGGAGGAGATGCCACCTATTCCGCACAAGTATCGACACATTTCTAGAGTGCGTACCGAGAAACGTAGTTATTACTTGCTCTCTTCCAAATTGAGATTGACAGTTTGGTCTTTTCGAACCGCTCTCGTCTACGCCTGGCAACACTGCAAGGTTCAGGGAGGAGCAGGCAGCAATAAAAATGCTAACGATGTTAGGCAATATATCAGGCCTTTGAAGACAAAGTTTCACGGATCACCAAAAAAAGAGGACGAAGATATCGATACGTGGGAGTTTCTTTTTTTCTTTCATGGTGGGAAAATTAGTGCGCGAAGCAAATTAGAAATTTCACCAGAGAAGTTCCCAAGGAATGACGCCATTAATGTGGATTGATTTCGTGAGTGGAATCTATTCTGATCAATCTTAAGGACGGTCTTTGTTTTTTTTTGGGGTGAAAGCTCTGAGTAATGGACATGAATACGGGATTAGGGGGACAACTTTTCACCAAAAAAGTTGGACTAGTTCTGATAAGATTGATAGGTATTCGACCTTATGAAGATTCAACATTTATTTGATTAACCAAAGCAGAAATTTCAGAAGTCTTCTTAAGCTTTGAATTCACCATCAATTGACTTCCCCGTCCATCTGACTACACTTTCAGCAAACGATTCATCTCATTCAAGTCCAAAATCCACTCTCAAAACCGGACAGAGCTTACAGATGTAACAGGTCAGCCCGAACCGTCCTTCAAACAGAATTCAGAAACCACCACTATTTCAAGCTCGAGTTCGGGCTCCCAGACTCGTCCTAAATGATGGAAGGAAATCCTCGACTCCATTAGTCATCCTACCCCCAGGAGGATTGATGGTTCCTCCGTAATATTCCGAGACCTTTTGTAGAAACGGAGCGCTTGCATACATTCAGGCTTAAACGGGGGGAAGGCCTGGGTTTGCTGCGGTCGAGGACGTGTCGGGAGTTAAATGGTTTGCTAATAGTTTGCCCTGCCGGGGTTTTGCTTAGCAAAGACGATTTAATTTCATGTCGGAGAGATCAAGCTTGAAAATGTACACACACGCACAATGTTTGCCCGAGTTGTGGTTTGGATGACCCCTGGAAGAGTTAATTTGAGGGGAAAGATAGTTCTCGGAGCAGGATTCATTGCTGGGTAAACAGCTTTGAGAGGACTTGGATATTAATAATTTTGAAGATTAAATTTTGTCAATTTTGCTAAATTATGTCAGTTTTGCTAAATTATGTCAGTTTTGTCAATTTTATCAAATTTGTCAATTTTGTCAATTTTGTAAATTTTGTCAATTTTGTCAATTTTGTCAATTTTGTCAATTTTGTCAATTTTGTCAATTTTGTCAATTTTGTCAATTTTGTCAATTTTGTCAATTTTGTCAATTTTGTCAATTTTGTCAATTTTGTCAATTTTGTCAATTTTGTCAATTTTGTCAATTTTGTCAATTTTGTCAATTTTGTCAATTTTGTCAATTTTGTCAATTTTGTCAATTTTGTCAATTTTGTCAATTTTGTCAATTTTGTCAATTTTGTCAATTTTGTCAATTTTGTCAATTTTGTCAATTTTGTCAATTTTGTCAATTTTGTCAATTTTGTCAATTTTGTCAATTTTGTCAATTTTGTCAATTTTGTCAATTTTGTCAATTTTGTCAATTTTGTCAATTTTGTCAATTTTGTCAATTTTGTCAATTTTGTCAATTTTGTCAATTTTGTCAATTTTGTCAATTTTGACAATTTTGTCAATTTTGTCAATTTTGTCAATTTTGTCAATTTTGTCAATTTTTGTCAATTTTGTCAATTTTGTCAATTTTGTCAATTTTGTCAATTTTGTCAATTTTGTCAATTTTGTCAATTTTGTCAATTTTGTCAATTTTGTCAATTTTGTCAATTTTGTCAATTTTGTCAATTTTGTAAATTTTGTAAATTTTGTAAATTTTGTCAATTTTGTCAATTTTGTCAATTTTGTCAATTTTGTAAATTTTGTAAATTTTGTAAATTTTGTCAATTTTGTCAATTTTGTCAATTTTGTCAATTTTGTCAATTTTGTCAATTTTGTCAATTTTGTCAATTTTGTCAATTTTGTCAATTTTGTCAATTTTGTCAATTTTGTCAATTTTGTCAATTTTGTCAATTTTGTCAATTTTGTCAATTTTGTCAATTTTGTCAATTTTGTCAATTTTGTCAATTTTGTCAATTTTGTCAATTTTGTCAATTTTGACAATTTTGACAATTTTGACAATTTTGACAATTTTGTCAATTTTGTCAATTTTGTCAATTTTGTCAATTTTGTCAATTTTGTCAATTTTGTAAATTTTGTCAATTTTGTAAATTTTGTAAATTTTGTAAATTTTGTCAATTTTGTCAATTTTGTCAATTTTGTCAATTTTGTCAATTTTGTCAATTTTGTCAATTTTGTCAATTTTGTCAATTTTGTCAATTTTGTCAATTTTGTCAATTTTGTCAATTTTGTCAATTTTGTCAATTTTGTCAATTTTGTCAATTTTGTCAATTTTGTCAATTTTGTCAATTTTGTCAATTTTGTCAATTTTGTCAATTTTGTCAATTTTGTCAATTTTGTCAATTTTGTCAATTTTGTCAATTTTGTCAATTTTGTCAATTTTGTCAATTTTGTCAATTTTGTCAATTTTGTCAATTTTGTCAATTTTGTCAATTTTGTCAATTTTGTCAATTTTGTCAATTTTGTCAATTTTGTCAATTTTGTCAATTTTGTCAATTTTGTCAATTGTTTTTCCTTTTTTTATTTTTTTTAAACTTTTCATTTTTTAATTATTGTAAATTTTTACCTCTTTTTTCGTAATTATGTTGTTTTTTTATTTATTTTTTATTTTATGATTTTTTTCAATTTCTTTTTATTTTTCATAGTTTAATTTTTTTCCATTTTGTTATTTTTTTAATTATTATTATTGTTTTCAACTGCTTTAACTTTTTTAAAATTTATCCTTTTTTAAGTTTTTTTTAATGGTTTTCAATTGTTTTCAATTGTTTTCAATTGTTTTCCATTGTTTTCCATTGTTTTCAATTGCTTTCAATTGTTTTCAATTGTTTTCAATTGTTTTTAATTGTTTTCAATTGTTTTCAATTGATTTCAATTGTTTTCAATTGTTTTCAATTGTTTTCAATTGTTTTCAATTGTTTTCAATTGTTTTCAATTTTTTTCAATTGTTTTCAAATGTTTTCAATTGTTTTCAAATGTTTTCAATTGTTTTCTATTGTTTTCTATTGTTTTCTATTGTTTTTCATTGTTTTCAATTGTTTTCAATTGTTTTCAATTTTTTTCAATTGTTTTCCCTTGTTTTCAATTGTTTTCAATTGTGTTCAATTGTTTTCAATTGTTTTCAATTGTTTTCAATTGTTTTCAATTGTTTTCAATTGTTTTCAATTGTTTTCAATTGTTTTCAATTGTTTTCAATTGTTTTCAATTGTTTTCAATTGTTTTCAATTGTTTTCAATTGTTTTCAATTGTTTTCAAATGTTTTCAATTGTTTTCAATTGTGTTCAATTGTTTTCAATTGTGTTCAATTGTTTTCAATTGTATTCAATTGTTTTCAATAGTGTTCAATTGTTTTCAATTATTTTCAATTGTTTTCAATTCTTTTCATTTCTTTTCAATTCTTTTCAATTCTTTTCAATTCTTTTCAATTCTTTTCAATTCTTTTCAATTCTTTTCAATTCTTTTCAGTTCTTTTGAATTCTGTTCAATTCTTTTCAATTTTTTTCAATTCTTTGCTTTTTTTAACCCTTTTAATTCTTCTCAATTCTTTCAATTTTTTTCAATTTTTCTGAATTAAAAAAAAATTGTTTTGAATTTTTAATTTTTCCTTTTTTAAATATTTTTTTTCTTTTTTAATATTTTTTCAAACTTTTTTTCTTTCTTTTTTAATTTTTTAATTTTTTTCAATTTTTTCAATGTTTTTAAAATTGTTCAACATGAAAAGCACATTTTTCAATTTTTTTTTGTTTTTTTTTTTCTATTTTTGACAACTTGTTTTTAATTTTTTGAATTAAAAAAATAAGTTTTGTTAAATTTTTTGCAATTTATTTTCCATTTTTGCCTAAGAATTTTTTAATTTTATATCATTGTTTTATTTTTGTCAAATTTAAAATTGTTAACAACTTTGTTAAATGTTTTTCAATTTATTAAAATTTCTTGTTATTTAGAAATTTTTGATTTTTGTTTCTTTTTTGAATTTTTTTTCATTTTTATTTTTTTCAATATTTTCATCTTTTTATTTTTTTTTACTTTTTTTTAATTTTTTTTCAATTTGTTCGCAATTTAAAAAAATGAATATTTTTTTCATAATTTTTTAATATTTTTTTATATTTTTGTAAAAAAAAATCTTTCTTCTTTAATTTTTATTTTTTTTTTAAGTTTTAAATCTTTTCAATGTTTTTAAAATTGTTTAACATTAAAAAACTATTTTTTTTATTTTTATTCATTTGTTTTTAAATTTTTGAATTTAAAAAAGTAATTTGCATTTTTTCCTATGTATTTTTTTTATTTTAGTCAATTTTTAAAATTGTTTTCAACTTTTTTTTAATGTTTTTCAATTTATTTAAATTTCTTGTAATTTTAAAATGTTTGAAATTTTATTTTTGCATTTTTTTTTTCATTTTTTTTAATTTTTTACAGTCAATTTTGTCAATTCAGAGTTAATAAAAAATCTATCAATTCACTCGAAATCTGTTGAGTAAAATGATGAGTAAATTGACTTATCATTCGCAATTATTTGTGAGAAAACTGGTTCACTGAATAAAAAAATGAGTGAAATCAACTCATAAACTAATAAAAATAACTCAAATCAAATATTTGTAATCAGTTTCAAGGAAATTATCAGATTGCTTTGATTTCAAAGAAAAATTGAGCGAAATTCACTTAGAGTTGAGTTAAAATTACCCAAAATTGCGGATAATCGTTAAATTCTGTGGAATCCAAAGAAAACTGTGCAAAATTTACACAGAAATTCGTGCAATTCAATTAAATCTGATACTTAAGTTGTGAGATAAGCTTCAGATGTTGTTCACATAAATTTAAGTAAATTTTACCTTAAATCAGACAATCCTAATCAGGCTCGGCCTTGAGTTTTTGAATTGGCATCTAATGGCGGTCCTTTCGATAAAATTTGATCAGCTAGCACTTTTTATGAGTTCAAAGTCAGGCTCGATCAAAGATGAGTTCCTGGAGTCACAGTCGGTGTTGACTAACTTTCAACAATTATTCAAAGAAAGCTTAGGACGGAGCCGGTATTAAACAATTATGAGAAGCAGGAGTTCGGAATTGAGTTCAGGAAGCAAATTTTAACTTTATTGCAGGAGTTGGCTAAATGTAATAAAGTTGTCTTTAAAGTCGGATTTGGTGCCAACAAAATATGAGAAAGTGAATTTTCAACATTGTCTTTTGGGAACTTTACACTCTGCAATGTATTTTTAACTACATTTTAGTTCGAAATGTCCTGCAACGTTCCCAACCAAACTTATCGTACTCACAGATTATACCCTATAACGTAGCCAATTTGCGTCGATAAGCGCCCCAAATTAAATCAACTCTTCCCAACAAGTCAAGTTCCGCACGCACTTCAACTGGATTGCACGAAACCAAACAACAGAGACCATACGAACTGCTGCCGCCAAATCCACTTCCAAATGATAATTTCGATTACCATTTGCGTCGTCGGCCACTGCAAATCGGCTCCTCTCAAACTGTCATTCATTACATATTCCGGCACAAGTCCGAAGCCAGAAGGTCCGCCGCGAAATGTAATTTGCGTCAGCAATTTGCCGCTTCGGACGTTCGGCAACACTGCGCAGAATATTGGGCAGGGTTGTGAGAGGCGGAATGTCAAAATTTGCTTAGGTCGAAGACTACCCAAAATTGAGTTCAACGCGAGCAAACGCGAGCGCCTCTGGTGGTGAGTAGCGCAACTTGTTTTGACAGCTCTTTGTTTTGAAATAGTGACAATTTCTCACTTCACTGACCGGGAAATCCGGATATTTCGAGCAGCGAGAGACGGACCGCTGGGAAAAGGTCGTCGATTTCGGTGTAAACGCTGGCAATTATTGACATTTCATTAGACTGATGGATGCGAGTGCGCAACGGTGGGACTCTGGGTGGGAAAATATCGCTCCTTTGGGGTGTTTTTCGGGAGTTGCTCGACAGATGGACACTTTTACGGATCGAATCGTAGCTTTTTGTCTGGCGAAAAATTGAATTTGGGAAATTGAGTTGCAATTTCCAGCAAGGTATCGATCTCAACATTGTAAACCATCATTTCCTCCCTAATGGAGATTTCAGACCGGATTATTGACTGCAAGCCCGTTCATAAACTCCGACCCAACTCAATTAGTCAGCGCGCGTCCTAGCTGCCCATTTCACCTCATTAAAATGTTCCGATCTCCACCCTCAAACCACATTCGCACAAATCCCCTAATTGAATGACGTTTCCGACCTCCCCGTGCGAAGGTTACAACAGGGCAGCGCGCGCGCCTAGAACGATAATTATCATCAATTATGATACGTAAACTGACTGTTGAACGCATGCTTGACAGCTGGACCAGTCCCTCCAGCTGGCATTTGGGACAGTTTTGCGGTTATCAACCGATCCAGGTGCTCAATTTCCTAACCTAACCTCACTCGTTCTCTCCCTCTCTCCACTTGCAGGCGGAAACCGCACTCATGTACGACGCCGTCCACCTGTTTGCCAAGGCCCTGCACGATCTGGACACGAGCCAGCAGATTGACATCCACCCGCTCAGCTGCGACGCCGCGGACACGTGGCCCCACGGATACAGCCTGATCAACTACATGAAAATTGTACGTGAAATTCGTATCATTTTTGCCATAAAAAAGATTGACGTTTGACAGTTGGTCGGTCGCCATAAAAGTTTGACATTTGACAGTTCCACCCAGCAAAATTTCTCACAGTGCTGCCAGCGTCACATTTCATTGTTATCGGACCGGAACGAATACACGTGGGCTTGTTTTGTTAGCGCAATGGCCGCCGGGGAGGTTATGTCACTGCTGTGTCATGACCTTTCTAGTTCAAAATTCAACGACGCGTGACGCGGGGGGTCACGCACTGGAATAAATTGGCGCTGTAAATTTGCTACATTGTTGTAAACTCTTTGTGCTTGTTCATTTTTTAGGGAAAATTCAAACGTCATAAATTAGTTCCGTGAAATTGACAGCTTCGAAAATGAAACTATCGTTGGCAACATCGGCCCAACGCGGTGAAATGGTGACTTCCTGGACCGGGGGTTTTGCGGCGGCTGACAGAAAATTGAAAAATAATTAGTTTTTCACTCCACTTGGCTCTATTTGGCAATCAATCGACTATGGCTTTGGTGTTGGAGAGTGGAAGCGATTTGCCGAGAACAGGATATGAAACCTTTGTTTTAAGCTGTGAAAATGAATAAAAACCAAACTATTATTTGTTTAAAAAAACGCACTTAAATTCTCCAGGAATTGATTTTTATTTGAATAAAATACGTTTTTTATTTGAGAGTTACGTCTCAAAATAGGCATTACAGAGCCATGGCTATTTTTGAGTTTTTTTTACACTCAGATTGGTGCAGGATTGTATCCTTCAATTTAACGTTTCAACAACTTTCTGTGTCACTTTATACTCTTAAAGGATTCAACTATCATGCCCAAAGCTGTCTTAAAAATTCCATACACCAGATTGATACACAGTTTTAAAAAAAATGATGGTAATATTACATCTGGCAAAAAAAATGTGTTTATAAAAACTGTAAATTTACATCAAAAACCGGTAAAAATTTCATTAGAATCTTTTAAATTTGACATATTTACTTAGTCTTACATTGATAAAATTACTCAAGCAACTTAATTTTCAACTTTCCACAATTATTATTTTCAACTGTGTACTTCCATTAAATTTCAATATACAGAAAAAAAAGTTGAATTTGGGAAGGTTGATAATTCAAGTGGTTGAATATTACCTTATTTTTGGGAAATTCTATCTAAATAATGTCTAAAAAAGTGAATTTACCAGAAACTTATGAATATTTCTATATTAGGTAAAATAGCATAAAAAGAGGTTAATTTACACCTTAAAATTTTCTTAAACACTCAATACTTTTGTTTAATTTTATACTAAGGCAAAAATAGGAAATTCAAGCTCATTGATTTTTGACTGGGAAACAATTTAGAACCCAGCTGAAAAGTAAAACATACCAATAGTTTAAAAATTATTGTGTAGATCTACTTCTTTTCATGTACAATTACATAACGCACAAAAAATCCTTCATAAAAACATTTTGAATAAAAAAGGTGTAACTTTACATAATAAACAAGTGAAATTTTATCAGTAGCGTGACCAGGCTTTGACAGAATAGGAAATATTTTGATTACAGTGTTTGTGAAGGACCCCTCGGACAAAT
This sequence comes from Culex quinquefasciatus, assembly GCF_015732765.1. Classification (NCBI taxonomy): domain Eukaryota; kingdom Metazoa; phylum Arthropoda; class Insecta; order Diptera; family Culicidae; genus Culex; species Culex quinquefasciatus. The sequence goes on from NC_051861.1 coordinate 118,153,244, forward strand.
TTAGAACAAATTTCTCTGGAAGGTGGGGGACCCCCCAGGCCCCCGTCCCCCTGGTGCCGCCAGTGAATTTTATGTAATATTACACCCTGACATATGTAGCCCTTCAGTGTGGGTAACCTACTTGATCAAAATGTCAAGCTCATATATGCGTTTATCCTTTCCATTCGATTCTTCATCGGTCTGATGGCCGAGCGGGCTAAGGCGCCAGTCCTTACTGTTGGTGCTGGGTTTGAGTCTCGTCGATTGAAACTTTTTTTTTGTGTTTACAAAAAATTCACATGCAGTGTGTAAACTGCACTTAATATGTGTATATTTTTTTGACGAAGGTAATGTGCATGCTTTTGCATGCGATTTTACCATCATTTCTGTGTAGCAAAAGTTATGCTGAATCTATATTTCAAAAAGGCAATAAAGGGCCTTAATTCGTAGGAAGTTTAACACTTAATTAACTATATATACACCTTTAAGTTTTCTTAAACACACAATACTATCGTTAAATTTTATACTAACGCTAAATATGATACAAGCACATTATTAACTGTTAAAAAAAAATTAATAACACTGTTATAAAATGTAGTGTAAATTTACCTATTTTTATGTAAAATTGCACAAATTAATTTGCTCAAAATTTTATTACGCAGACCTCACCGCTATATCTTCATCATTTTCTGACGCACAAAAAATCTTCCATGAAATATTTTGAATCAAAAAATGTGTAACTTTACGTCAAAAGCTAGTGTAGTTTTCATTGTTTTCAGTGTAATTTAATTTGTTACTCATGAAATTATGTAACAATACATTAAAAAGACAAACATTTCAAGTTGCAACTCTTCTTTTTAAACTTTTTTTTAACGGGGTCCATTATCAAAAGTTTTCATAATCTCTGCTATTTAATTCGCCTAAAAAAATAAAAAAAAGTATTGCAATTTTTATTTATTCAAACAGTGAAAAGTTTGAAAGCCAAAAAAGTTTTTGTTGTTTTATCTAAATGTTGAAACCTAGGCTTATATTTTTTTTTACAGAAAACCCTATAATTTGCAAATACTAGAAATTTTATAATTTTGCAATATCGGTATCAAACGAGGCGAATTTTTGAATGTATGACAAAAGGTCGAAAGACATAAGGTCGAATGGACAAATGGTCAAATGCCAAAAGGTCGAATGGACAAATGGTCGAATGGACAAAACGTCGAAAGGACAAAAGGTCGAATTAAAAAATAAAAACATTTTACAAAACAAAACTTTTGATGTGAGCCTAAATACACAAATATTGAAAAGCAAGTATGGAAAGGTGATTTGAACGTTTTTTTTTATTTCAATTCTATATTCTTAAAAATTTAGAAGTCTCCTGAATAAAAACTGGCTTCGGATTGTTTGAGACATTTTAAAAAGAGGGGAGGGCGGGGGGTGAGGGTGGTTAGAGGGGGTTTATCTTTAAAAATATAAATAAATACGATCGATTTTTTTTATACATACAGCTATGTTTTTGAAGTCATTTTTTTTTCTATTTTGACCATGAAAGATAGATTAAAAAATATTATAGAAATCGACCTTTTTTTAAAGAACTGCTCATGTTTGAAAGAATGGAAAAACTCTCAAAAATATTTTGATAATCAAGAAATTGTTGTTTTCAAAAAATTAAAAATAAACTTCCTAAATATTTAAGAAGCCGAACTTTTTTTTTTCAAAGAACTGCTCATGTTTGAAAGAATGGAAAAACTCACAGAAATATTACGACGCACAAGAAAAGGTTGTTTTTAAAAATAAATACTAGAAAAATATTTTAGAGGTCAAACTTATTTTGGAAGATCTGCTCATTTTTGAAAGTATGGAAATCTTCTCAAAAAATGGTTCGGAAGTAATTCTGTTAATTTAAGAAAATAATTATCACTAGGATGAATGGAAAAACCAAGGATAAACTCACAGAAAAAAATCAAATTTGTTAGTAAAAAAAAATTCAAGGATTTTTTAAAAGTTTTATAATTATAATTATTTGTTTAATTTTTTCACATTCGACCTTTTTTCCTTTCGACGTCCATTTGTTTGTCCACTTTCGACCTTTGGCCATTCGACCTTTTGTCCATTCGACGTTATGTCTTTCGATCTTTTGTCAAACTTCCCGAAATTTTGTATGGAGTCTCACTATATTAGAGTTTTATCTTTTTTGTAAAGTACAGAATTTTTCACAAAGTACCGTATTTTTCTATAATACTTAAAAATATTAAATTCGGATATCAAAGGATGTGAAATTTTGTATGAATTTTCATTAAAAAGTTGTTTTTTTTTTTAAATAAATTTTTCCTATTTCAAAATACCATATTTTTAAAAAGTCGGATTTTTAATAAAAAAAAATTAGTCTTAAAGAAACGGCATTTTGCGAAAAAAAAATTTATCAATCAGAGCTCTTATGAAGTAAAAATGCATCGAAAATTTCGCTTCGTTTGATACACATTTTGCAAATTATGAAAATTTGAGTTGTTTCGAAAAAAAGGTAATTAAATTACATTTTTTTCTGCATTGAGTATTTCCGAAAAAATACGGTATTTTATTAATAGTTTTGAGTGATTTTACTTTGAACCTAACTTTTTTTTTAATTTTTGTTTTTTTGTGAATTTATGACAAAAGGTCGAATGGACAAAACGTCGAAAGGACTAAAAAGGGTCGAACTTAAAAAAAACTTTTTACAAAACAAAATTTTTGACGTGAGCTTAAATACACAAATATTGAAAAGCAGCTGTAAAGGTGAATTGAACGTTTTTCTTCAATTTCAATTTGAATAAAAACATGCCCCCGAATTGTTGGAGATTTTTTGGACATATTTTGGAAGTTGTATTTTTAAAAAGAACAGCAAATATTTGAAAAAATGGAAAAAATCACAAAATTATTACGACAGTCGAGGATAGGTTTTTTAAAATAAAATAAAACTTTTGAAATATTTTAGAAGCCGAACTTTTTTGTTTTGGAAGAACAGCTCATGCTTGAAAGGATGAAAAAGCTCACAAAAATATTTTGACAATAAAGAATAGGTGTTTTTAAAAATAAAATAAAAACCTAAAAAATATTTTAGAAGTCAAACTTTTTTTGGAAGAACTGCTCATGTTTGAAAGAATGGAAATCTTCTTAAAAAAATGGTTTGAAATTTATTCTGTTTATTTAAAAAAAGATCATTACAAAATGGGTGGAAAAACCCACAGAAAAAAAAATCACATTTGTTTGTACAGTCATCCCACATATTCGGAACGGTTTCCAGATCAGCCAATGTTCAAAAAATCATAGCAAATCGATAAATGAACTTAGTGATTCGCTTTTACCTTCATTTGAAAGCTTTTCTTGCGGTCTTTCGAATGATGTATCAAACATCTGCAAATTTTAACTTTTATATGAAGTTTTTGAAGAATTACTTTGACCCTTGAAATCCACAAATTCGGAACACTTTTTTCTTACGAATGTAAACAAACTTAGGATCTCTCCAGGAGTACATATTTGTAACAAAATAATGACTTCACACACTGCAACCAGTGAAACTCAAGCTAAGTGATGTTTTATCCATGGTTTGACAACTTTTTTTTTGTGAAAATATCAGTTAAATTCAGGTGTTCCACAATTGTGGGAGGCACAATAACATCCCACAATTATGAAACAGGCCATTTGGAGGCAGTGTTTTGCTGCTCTGGACAAAATAGTCTTGGAATGATGTTTTTTGTTCAAAAAGTCCTACTTTTACTAGTGAAATAGCAAGATAATGTCCAAATGAAGGTTCTAAAAATAGTAAGGTCGACAGAAAAGCTACTTTTGGCATGCTATTGGCAAATTATCATAAAAGTGTTCCGAATTTGTGGGTGTTCCGAATATGTGGGATGACTGTAAGAAAATATGTTTTTTCAAGAGTTTTGTGATGTTTATAATTATAATTATTTGTTTCATTTTGTCACAATCGACCTTTTGTCCTTTCGACGTTTTGTCCATTCGGCCTTATGTCTTTCGACCTTTTGTCGTACATCCATTCTAGTTTTGGTATTTTTTGTGGTAAATTTTATTAAATATTTTCTTTTTTTCAACTCCTTCCCAACCAGGTCGAAATGCGCGGCCTCACCGACGTCATCAAGTTCGACCACCAGGGCTTCCGCAGTGACTTTGTGCTGGACATTGTGGAGTTGGGGCCGGGAGGCCTGCGCAAGAGTGGCACCTGGAACTCCACGTCGGGGGTCAACTTCACCCGGACGTACGGCGAGCAGCAGAAGGAAATCGTCGAAATTTTGCAGAACAAAACGCTGATCGTGACGACGATCCTGAGCTCGCCGTACTGCATGCGGAAGGACTCGGCCGAGAAGCTGACCGGCAATACGCAGTTTGAGGGCTATGCGATCGATTTGATTCATGAAATTTCGAAAATACTCGGTTTTAACTACACGATCCGGCTGGCGCCGGACGGCCGGTACGGCAGCAACAACAAGGAAACGGGGTGAGTCATAAATCACGTTTTTTATAGCGGGAACGTGTCGGACTCAAATTTTGATAACAACCTTGCTCTCGCTCTCTCTCCACAGTGAATGGGACGGCATGATCAAGGAGTTGCTGGAGCAGCGGGCGGACCTCGCCATCGCCGACCTCACCATCACCTTCGACCGCGAGCAGGTGGTGGACTTTACGATGCCATTCATGAATCTGGGCATTTCCGTGCTGTACCGGAAGCCGGTCAAGCAGCCGCCCAATCTGTTCTCGTTCCTCTCCCCGCTCTCGCTCGACGTGTGGATCTACATGGCGACGGCCTATCTCGGCGTTTCCGTGCTGCTGTTCATCCTGGCGCGGTGAGTAAAGAGTTTGGGGAAGGGAGACATTTTTATTGGAATTTATTTGGGTGAACGTGACGCGATGACCGGACCCCGGGTTCCACGCCAAAACGAGTCGAGGATTTTTTTTCGATTTTTGAAAAAAAAATGTGAAAAAACGGCTGCTAGCTGGGCACTGTAACTTCGAAATTTGTTATTATTATCTTTTTTATTTGACTGAAATTTGTATCTTTAGATTTTTCATGCATGATTCATTACAAGGCAAGTTTTATTTCTTCAATTTAGCGTGGATTTGTTTATTTCTGTTGAAAAATATCTGAGTAGATGGTGTTTATTTATTTGTTGGAGGTTTTTTGCATTCTTAAGAACATGAACAGTTATTTGCAAATAAATTGTTTTTTTTTTAAACATGTTATTTCTTTTTGGTTCTTTTTTCGCCGTTCAACACAAAATTGGGTATTAATAAAAAATTGTGGGAATTTGCATTCTTTCAAATATGAGAAGTTATTCGATAACTTAAAGGTTTTTCAAATAGAAATAATTTTAATTCTTTAAAAATGAGGAGTTCTTCGCGGATTTTTTTTTTTCATTCTTAAAAACAAGACAGCAATTTTTAATTAATTTCTGTGATTTTTGTTGTTTAAAAAAAACAAGAATTCAAAATTATGCCTAACCTACAAAAAAGTTAAGCGGAAAGTATCACAAAATTCTTTATAATTTATTACATTTATGCTTGTATCTAAATTTTGCCTGAATAACAATGAATTTATGAATTTGAAATTTGTAAAATAAGTATAAAGTCTATATTTGATTTAAAAACATGTTAATTAGCATTATGCAATGCATTGTGAATAGTTTAAAATAGATTTTATCAAGTTTTTGTTCAATGAAAATGTCTAATTTAGTAATTTTGTTTTGCTCCCTGCAAGAAAAGAAAACTTTAAAAGGGGTCAAAAACTTGAAATAAAATTTGCAGTGGCCTAAGCAATGCTTAGCAAAATAATTTGGATTTCATAACAAAATTTTGAAGTATTAAGTTTTTGCATTCATGCCACCAAGCAAGTTAATTGAATTATTTTCATGAGAAAACATGATTTTGTTAGAATATTTTTTTTCTGTGGAGTTTTACATTCTATTAAACATGAGCAGTTTTAGAAATAAAAAGTTTTTTTGAAAAAATCTTCGAGAGCTTTTGTATTTTTTTGAGTAAAGCAGTTCGAACATTTACAAAAATGATTTGCTTTCCATTTTGTTTCAAACATTTGCAGTTTGATAAATTGTTTATAAAAAAAAGTCCGAATTCAAACATGTTTGGAAAAAATCATAATCAGTCAGAAAAAAAAGATCTTGTTTCAGTAATATTTGTGACTCTTCCACTCAAATCAGATAGTCTTCAAAAACACTTATAATTTTGAATTTTAGAAAAAAAAATTACCTGCTATTACAGTCCAAACTCGATTATCCGAAGGCACTTCGGATAATCGAAACTTCGGATAATCGGTATTTTGTGTTTTTTTTTTTCGTTGTCTTATTTTTTATTGTCGAGCTTAGGTATGACCCCTGAACTACGCTAAAATGATTTATTTTTTTTTTAATCCACCATGGCAATATGGCGGTGACGAAATATTAACAGGCAATCAACTATTCAAATTTGACTAAAATGGAGTCGCAGAATTTGAATTTGATGTTTAAAACAAGAAAATGGAAAAAAGGTTTTTTTTGTGATTCGCTCATCCGAAGTCCCATACAAACCATTAGATAATCGAACCTCGGATAATCGAAACTTCGGATAATCGAGTCTGAACTGTAATTGAAAATTGTCCAAGGAATCCGAAAATGCAGTCCGTTTTCCGGATTGACTTAAATTTTACAGAGGAAATAATGGTACTGAGTATTTTTCATTTTGTTTTAGTCATACTGGGAGTGTTGCATTTTTTTTTGAAAAACTACGATATTTATAACAGTAAAAAATAAAGTCATGAAAATATATTACTTTGAACTGTAGAATCTAATGTAAAAACTGGAAGCAGCTGAAAAAGAAGGCTTTTGTAAAAAGTTTATTCAAATTTCTGTTTTTTTTATTTTTTCTTTCATTTGCTGTATTTCAACAACCAGAGGTCCAACCTTTAATAGAATGGCAATTTTGATAGAAATTTTCTCAACATTCCGAAAAAAAATTCTGGAATAGACACTATTTAGAAAAAAATCTGTATTTTTTCAGTTAAGATTTATCTTGAAAACAGTGCAAAATCTGTAAATTACCTTTCGATTGCAAATTTAATTTTACATGAAAAACTGAAGTAAAAAAAAGGTTTGTTAGCGATTAAATTATCGTTATTGCGATAGTTCTAATCGCCGATAATAGACGATAACTCATTTTTATAATCTTTCTAAAATCGATTAATTCTATCATATCATGTAAAATTTGTCAATGCTTTCATTGAGAATATTTTTTTTAAATCTAGTTAGTTTCAAAGTAAAATATGGACGCAAAAATCTTCACTAAATACCGTATTTTTCCTAAAATACTCAAATTTTTATAATTTGAAATATGGGTATCAAACGAAGCGAAATTTTGTATGCCTTTTCACTTTATTATTTTATTTTTTTGTTAAAAACAAAAATTTTAACGAGATATCGCATTTTTCGAAAATACTCAAATTTTGAATGAAATGCAATATGGGTATCAAACGAAGCGAAATTGTACTACAATACTACAATTTTCACAAATTTCTTTATTTCTTCGGAAAATGTTAAAAAGCTTTTTCGAAGAAATACAGAAATTTGTGAAAATTCTAGTATTTAAAAAAATCTCTAATAAATTGAAAAGTACCCACTCATATTACATATTTTTAAAATTGTAATATTCGAAAAGAAAACAAGGTATTTTGTGAAAATTTTAGTATTTTCCAAATAAAAACACTAATAAAGTGAAAAAGCATGCAAAATTTCGCTTGGTTTGATACCTATATTACATATTTTGAAAATTTGAGTATTTTCGAAAAAAATACGGTAATTTGTCAAAATTGTACTATTTTCAAAAAAACCTAATAAATTGAAAAAACATACCAAATTTAAATTCGTTTGATATCTATATGGCAAATTATGAAAATTTGAGTATTTTCGAAAAAAACGGTATTTTGTAAAAAAATTTGTATTTTACAAAAATACTTTAATAAAGTGCAAAATTTCGCTTCGTTTGAAACCCATTTTGCAAATTATGAAAATTTGCGTTTTTTCGTAAAATTACGATATTTTGTGAGCATACATATTTATAATACTTTGAAACTTACTAGATTTTCAAAAAAAAAACTTATTCTTAGTAAAAGCATTCAAAATTTAACAAGATATGGTTGAATTAATCGATTTTAGAAATGAGCTATCGTCTATTTCGGCGATAAGATTATCGCCGATAAAATTATCGAAATAACGATAACGATAGACTATTGTAATCGTCCCAACGATAACGATAGCCATTATCATTATCGTCAGACGATAATTTTATCGATAAATAACCTTGCAAAAAACATATTAAAATTCATTAGAATAAATGAAAAATTTTGGGATTTCATCAATACCTACAACTTTGCCTAAGACACCAAACCCATCAGAATATTCCTTTAAAAGATACAGATTTTCGGATATTTACGTTTGAATTCGGAAGATTGCATGTTTGATGATTAATAACAATTTTGATTTTAAAAATATTTTTTTTAATATTAATTTGCTCAAGAAAAGAAACTGAAATAAACATTGGTTGGTTTTGTTAAAAACTCTAACTAAAAATAGAATAAAATTGCTTTAAAAAATCAGAAAGATTAATGAATGCTAAAGCAACAAAATGTATTTTTTTGGCATTGTGCTTCGATGAAATAACTTTCGGGGAAATGTCTCGCAGCCGTTTCTATATTAAAACTTATAAACTGATTTTTCAGTTTTTTTTTTAAATTTCATGTTCCCATACACATAGAATACAAAAAAAAAACATTTTTTGATCTTTTTTTCTTAGTTTTTGCTGAATTTAGAAACTAAATTAATGATAATAATTTAAAAAAAAACAATTGTCGTTTAAAAAAAATATGGTTATACCACATTGATATTCAATCATAATGAATACATTCGACATACTTCTGTCAGTTTCAAACCTATGAAAATTAAATTTTTATCGTGTATTTACAATTTTTACAACAAAAATAGACTTTAATCAACCTTTATTTTCTACATTTCTGTTAAACTGTACGAACATTATTTAATCGTGTTTTATTTTAAAAATTCTTGAGTTTTTTTTGGAAAGGTTCAATAAACCAAATTTTCAGTTTTTGATTTTTGAGTGTTTTTGAAACCGCCTTGAGTCAGGGGTACTAAAAAACACCCGAAAAGCAAAAACTGAAAATTTAGTTTATTGAACCTTTTCAAAGAAAAATCTTGTTCTCCAGAAAGAGAGATATCTATCTAAACATGTTTTTTTTATTTTTTCGTTCACTATTTAAATGTTTACCCAATATCACAAATTTCGCACAGCTCCCGATTCGTTTTTGGCGTGGAACCCGCCATCTCGTGTGACATCACGTGAGACACCGCCGTTTAAAATTTGGGAACTGGCAACAGGAGTATTTTCCACGTGGGCGCGTACGATGACAGCAAAAATGGCACACCTCCACTCCTCTCAAAAAAGGGAGGAGGATGGTGGGGGGTGGAAAACCGGGAGAAATTAATGGCACGTGGATAAAGGGCGAGAGCCATATTTTAGTGTGTGTGGGGCAGATAACAAAAACAACGACTCTGAACGACTGGAAATGTGTGACGCCAAATAAAAAAAGTGGTGACCGGTGCTTCAAAAGGCTTTTGTGAGATGAACAAAAACAAGAGTATAGTCTAGAATAAAAAATTGTAATGGTTTTGAGCCGTTTTTGATGCCGGAATCGACATTCAATGGAGATTCATAGTTTTCAGGTTTTTTTTTGTATGGGTTTTACCGGTAGATTTCAATTCCGACTCCCCCATCGCTGCCAACCAACCAACAGGGTAATAAAATTCAACAGATATGTGGCTCACTGCTGCTCATTTTGTTTCAGACTGGGGAAATTTATTACCGTCATTTTGGCACTCGGATTCACTTTTAACGGGCCAATCATTGCAGTTTGGGCTGTTGCAATTTCACCTCACTCCAGTAGGAAAAAGTTGTACTCTTAAACGAATTTGCCCAAAATACAAAATTGAAAATTGAAAATTGAAAATTGAAAATTGAAAATTGAAAATTGAAAATTGAAAATTGAAAATTGAAAATTGAAAATTGAAAATTGAAAATTGAAAATTGAAAATTGAAAATTGAAAATTGAAAATTGAAAATTGAAAATTGAAAATTGAAAATTGAAAATTGAAAATTGAAAATTGAAAATTGAAAATTGAAAATTGAAAATTGAAAATTGAAAATTGAAAATTGAAAATTGAAAATTGAAAATTGAAAATTGAAAATTGAAAATTGAAAATTGAAAATTGAAAATTGAAAATTGAAAATTGAAAATTGAAAATTGAAAATTGAAAATTGAAAATTGAAAATTGAAAATTGAAAATTGAAAATTGAAAATTGAAAATTGAAAATTGAAAATTGAAAATTGAAAATTGAAAATTGAAAATTGAAAATTGAAAATTGAAAATTGAAAATTGAAAATTGAAAATTGAAAATTGAAAATTGAAAATTGAAAATTGAAAATTGAAAATTGAAAATTGAAAATTGAAAATTGAAAATTGAAAATTGAAAATTGAAAATTGAAAATTGAAAATTGAAAATTGAAAATTGAAAATTGAAAATTGAAAATTGAAAATTGAAAATTGAAAATTGAAAATTGAAAATTGAAAATTGAAAATTGAAAATTGAAAATTGAAAATTGAAAATTGAAAATTGAAAATTGAAAATTGAAAATTGAAAATTGAAAATTGAAAATTGAAAATTGAAAATTGAAAATTGAAAATTGAAAATTGAAAATTGAAAATTGAAAATTGAAAATTGAAAATTGAAAATTGAAAATTGAAAATTGAAAATTGAAAATTGAAAATTGAAAATTGAAAATTGAAAATTGAAAATTGAAAATTGAAAATTGAAAATTGAAAATTGAAAATTGAAAATTGAAAATTGAAAATTGAAAATTGAAAATTGAAAATTGAAAATTGAAAATTGAAAATTGAAAATTGAAAATTGAAAATTGAAAATTGAAAATTGAAAATTGAAAATTGAAAATTGAAAATTGAAAATTGAAAATTGAAAATTGAAAATTGAAAATTGAAAATTGAAAATTGAAAATTGAAAATTGAAAATTGAAAATTGAAAATTGAAAATTGAAAATTGAAAATTGAAAATTGAAAATTGAAAATTGAAAATTGAAAATTGAAAATTGAAAATTGAAAATTGAAAATTGAAAATTGAAAATTGAAAATTGAAAATTGAAAATTGAAAATTGAAAATTGAAAATTGAAAATTGAAAATTGAAAATTGAAAATTGAAAATTGAAAATTGAAAATTGAAAATTGAAAATTGAAAATTGAAAATTGAAAATTGAAAATTGAAAATTGAAAATTGAAAATTGAAAATTGAAAATTGAAAATTGAAAATTGAAAATTGAAAATTGAAAATTGAAAATTGAAAATTGAAAATTGAAAATTGAAAATTGAAAATTGAAAATTGAAAATTGAAAATTGAAAATTGAAAATTGAAAATTGAAAATTGAAAATTGAAAATTGAAAATTGAAAATTGAAAATTGAAAATTGAAAATTGAAAATTGAAAATTGAAAATTGAAAATTGAAAATTGAAAATTGAAAATTGAAAATTGAAAATTGAAAATTGAAAATTGAAAATTGAAAATTGAAAATTGAAAATTGAAAATTGAAAATTGAAAATTGAAAATTGAAAATTGAAAATTGAAAATTGAAAATTGAAAATTGAAAATTGAAAATTGAAAATTGAAAATTGAAAATTGAAAATTGAAAATTGAAAATTGAAAATTGAAAATTGAAAATTGAAAATTGAAAATTGAAAATTGAAAATTGAAAATTGAAAATTGAAAATTGAAAATTGAAAATTGAAAATTGAAAATTGAAAATTGAAAATTGAAAATTGAAAATTGAAAATTGAAAATTGAAAATTGAAAATTGAAAATTGAAAATTGAAAATTGAAAATTGAAAATTGAAAATTGAAAATTGAAAATTGAAAATTGAAAATTGAAAATTGAAAATTGAAAATTGAAAATTGAAAATTGAAAATTGAAAATTGAAAATTGAAAATTGAAAATTGAAAATTGAAAATTGAAAATTGAAAATTGAAAATTGAAAATTGAAAATTGAAAATTGAAAATTGAAAATTGAAAATTGAAAATTGAAAATTGAAAATTGAAAATTGAAAATTGAAAATTGAAAATTGAAAATTGAAAATTGAAAATTGAAAATTGAAAATTGAAAATTGAAAATTGAAAATTGAAAATTGAAAATTGAAAATTGAAAATTGAAAATTGAAAATTGAAAATTGAAAATTGAAAATTGAAAATTGAAAATTGAAAATTGAAAATTGAAAATTGAAAATTGAAAATTGAAAATTGAAAATTGAAAATTGAAAATTGAAAATTGAAAATTGAAAATTGAAAATTGAAAATTGAAAATTGAAAATTGAAAATTGAAAATTGAAAATTGAAAATTGAAAATTGAAAATTGAAAATTGAAAATTGAAAATTGAAAATTGAAAATTGAAAATTGAAAATTGAAAATTGAAAATTGAAAATTGAAAATTGAAAATTGAAAATTGAAAATTGAAAATTGAAAATTGAAAATTGAAAATTGAAAATTGAAAATTGAAAATTGAAAATTGAAAATTGAAAATTGAAAATTGAAAATTGAAAATTGAAAATTGAAAATTGAAAATTGAAAATTGAAAATTGAAAATTGAAAATTGAAAATTGAAAATTGAAAATTGAAAATTGAAAATTGAAAATTGAAAATTGAAAATTGAAAATTGAAAATTGAAAATTGAAAATTGAAAATTGAAAATTGAAAATTGAAAATTGAAAATTGAAAATTGAAAATTGAAAATTGAAAATTGAAAATTGAAAATTGAAAATTGAAAATTGAAAATTGAAAATTGAAAATTGAAAATTGAAAATTGAAAATTGAAAATTGAAAATTGAAAATTGAAAATTGAAAATTGAAAATTGAAAATTGAAAATTGAAAATTGAAAATTGAAAATTGAAAATTGAAAATTGAAAATTGAAAATTGAAAATTGAAAATTGAAAATTGAAAATTGAAAATTGAAAATTGAAAATTGAAAATTGAAAATTGAAAATTGAAAATTGAAAATTGAAAATTGAAAATTGAAAATTGAAAATTGAAAATTGAAAATTGAAAATTGAAAATTGAAAATTGAAAATTGAAAATTGAAAATTGAAAATTGAAAATTGAAAATTGAAAATTGAAAATTGAAAATTGAAAATTGAAAATTGAAAATTGAAAATTGAAAATTGAAAATTGAAAATTGAAAATTGAAAATTGAAAATTGAAAATTGAAAATTGAAAATTGAAAATTGAAAATTGAAAATTGAAAATTGAAAATTGAAAATTGAAAATTGAAAATTGAAAATTGAAAATTGAAAATTGAAAATTGAAAATTGAAAATTGAAAATTGAAAATTGAAAATTGAAAATTGAAAATTGAAAATTGAAAATTGAAAATTGAAAATTGAAAATTGAAAATTGAAAATTGAAAATTGAAAATTGAAAATTGAAAATTGAAAATTGAAAATTGAAAATTGAAAATTGAAAATTGAAAATTGAAAATTGAAAATTGAAAATTGAAAATTGAAAATTGAAAATTGAAAATTGAAAATTGAAAATTGAAAATTGAAAATTGAAAATTGAAAATTGAAAATTGAAAATTGAAAATTGAAAATTGAAAATTGAAAATTGAAAATTGAAAATTGAAAATTGAAAATTGAAAATTGAAAATTGAAAATTGAAAATTGAAAATTGAAAATTGAAAATTGAAAATTGAAAATTGAAAATTGAAAATTGAAAATTGAAAATTGAAAATTGAAAATTGAAAATTGAAAATTGAAAATTGAAAATTGAAAATTGAAAATTGAAAATTGAAAATTGAAAATTGAAAATTGAAAATTGAAAATTGAAAATTGAAAATTGAAAATTGAAAATTGAAAATTGAAAATTGAAAATTGAAAATTGAAAATTGAAAATTGAAAATTGAAAATTGAAAATTGAAAATTGAAAATTGAAAATTGAAAATTGAAAATTGAAAATTGAAAATTGAAAATTGAAAATTGAAAATTGAAAATTGAAAATTGAAAACTGAAAATTGAAAATTGAAAATTGAAAATTGAAAATTGAAAATTGAAAATTGAAAATTGAAAATTGAAAATTGAAAATTGAAAATTGAAAATTGAAAATTGAAAATTGAAAATTGAAAATTGAAAATTGAAAATTGAAAATTGAAAATTGAAAATTGAAAATTGAAAATTGAAAATTGAAAATTGAAAGTTGAAAATTGAAAATTGAAAATTGAAAATTGAAAATTGAAAATTGAAAATTGAAAATTGAAAATTGAAAATTGAAAATTGAAAATTGAAAATTGAAAATTGAAAATTGAAAATTGAAAATTGAAAATTGAAAATTGAAAATTGAAAACTAAAAATTGAAAATTGAAAATTGAAAATTGAAAATTGAAAATTGACAATATTAGTTTCGGGTGAGGCCCATGGTTTCCAAGAAATTGATGATGATAAAAATTGAGAAAAAAGATTTTTGTAAGTAAAAAGCTTGATCAATTTGCCTCTTTTTGTCATCATTTCAAATCAAAAGTTATAAATGACTTTCAAGATTTTCGACTCGTCACAAGCCTAATGATCCCCATCCGGAAACCCACAAGCAAAAACGTCCTCATTAACGACCGCCATGATTTCCTCCTAAAAACCAGAAACTCACCAAGCCACTTATCATCGCCGGCTGAAAATTGACAAAATCTTAATTAACACAACTTCTCACGGGCAATAAACGGGTTGGCGGCGGCGTCGACGTCCTGTGTTTGTCAACGAGGCGGAAAATTTATACTCGAGAGTAAACACACAAAAGCGCCACCACCACCGTCATAAATCTTAAATTGAACAACTGGACCACCATTAAGAAGGACCCTAAAAACAAGCCGGAATGGGTTTATAATGGAGGACGCGCCCGTTTGATGGCCAGCTGCGGAATGGGTTCTGGAGACTCGTTGAGTCAGCGAAATTTAGTTGGGCGAACTTTTATCGGGTTTAAAACAATCGAGACGATGGTTTTATTGGACGCCGTAAATTGCCGCGTTGAAATTTAGGGTTGGAAGTTAAAATCGTTAAAATCGCTACTCGCCAATAGATGGCGCGTTGGCTGAACATCAACCGCGCCATCTGTTGGTGAGTGGCATAAGTTGTTATCTTTGTATTTGAACTGTCATTTTTACACGATTAAGGCAGATTACATCAAAATGTGTTTTGAGAAAAGAAATGTTTCAAAAATCCGTTCAATAAAATTTGATCGCCTCTCTTTCGCTAGAGCCATAAAGTCCAATAATCCATGAGGCCATTTCTCACTTCTATCCCACCTCCAAAACCCAAACCATGACCCTTCCCAACCAGCCAACAACTACTCAAGCCCCACGGTTCACGGTTCAGAAGATATTGTAATGACGCCAATAAAAATGCTACGCTATCGGTGGAAGTCCCCCTCCGCTCCTTCTCGATTGCCCCTTCCTTTTGCCAGAAGTAGCGATATTTACTTACGATCCATTTCCGGGTTCTCTTGCCGGTCAGTGCCCCTCCAGCCTTAATCTGGAGGGTTCTCGAGCGAAAGTAGCGAAAAACAGGTCACGGGTTGGGATGAAAACATTTTCTCTCAACAGCTGTGGAAAGCCTCACTTGAA
This sequence comes from Culex quinquefasciatus, assembly GCF_015732765.1. Lineage (NCBI taxonomy): Eukaryota > Metazoa > Arthropoda > Insecta > Diptera > Culicidae > Culex > Culex quinquefasciatus. The sequence goes on from NC_051861.1 coordinate 118,168,983, forward strand.
TTGGAGTTGGAGGGAAGTGGAATACGGAAGAGGGTTTTTGAACACCACCCCCTTAAAATTTTCAAACGAGATAAATTTGTTTTCAAAAAACAAAAAAATCAAAAATAAAAAGCAAACAAATTGACAAAATTGAAAAAATCGAAAAATTGACAAAATTGACAAAATTGACAAAATTGACAGAATTGACAAAATTGACAAAATTGACAAAATTTACAAAATTGACAAAATTGACAAAATTGACAAAATTGACAAAATTGACAGAATTGACAAAATTGACAAAATTGACAAAATTTACAAAATTGACAAAATTGACAAAATTGACAAAATTGACAAAATTGACAAAATTGACAAAATTGACAAAATTGACAAAATTGACAAAATTGACAAAATTGACAAAATTGACTAAATTGACTAAATTGACTAAATTGAAAAAAATTTACAAAATTGACAAAATTGACAAAATTACAAAATTGAGATAAAATTGAGACAAAATTGAGACAAAATTGACACAAAATTGACACAAAATTGACACAAAATTTATACAAAATTTACACAAAATTTACACAAAATTGAGACCAAATTGGAACAAATTGAGACAAAATTGAGACAAAACTGAGACAAAATTGAGACAAAATTTAGACAAAATCGAGACAAAACTGAGATAAAATTGAGACAAAATTAAGACAAAATTGAGACATCATGAAGACAAAATAAAGACAAAATTGAGACATCATGGAGCCAAAATTGAGACAAAATGGAGACAAAATTGAGACAAAATTAAGACAAAATCCAGACAAAATTTAGATAAAATTGTAACAAAATTGAACAAAATTAAGCCAAAATTGAGACCAAATTGAGACAAAATTGAGACAAAATTGAGACACAATTGAGACAAGATTGAAATAAAATTGAGACGAAATTGAGACGAAATTGAGACCAAATTTAGACAAAATTTACATCAAATTTAGATAAAATAAAGACAAAATTGAGACAAAGTTAAGACAAAGTTTAAACAAAATTGAGACAAAATTGAGACAAAATTGAGACAAAGTTGAGACAAAATTGAGACAAAATTGAGACAAAATTGAGAAAAAATTGACACAAAATTTACTCAAAATTTACACAAAATTTACACAAAATTGAGACCAAATTGGAACAAATTGAGACAAAATTGAGACAAAATTGAGACAAAATTGAGACAAAACTGAGACAAAATTGAGACAAAATTGAGACAAAATCGAGACAAAACTGAGACAAAATTGAGACAAAATTAAGACAAAATTGAGACTTCATGAAGACAAAATTAAGACAAAATTGAGACATCATGGAGCCAAAATTGAGACAAAATGGAGACAAAATTGAGACAAAATTAAGACAAAATCCAGACAAAATTTAGATAAAATTGTAACAAAATTAGGACAAAATTAAGACAAAATTGAGACCAAATTGAGACAAAATTGAGACAAAATTGAGACAAAATTGAGACAAAATTGAGACACAATTGAGACAAGATTGAAATAAAATTGAGACGAAATTGAGACGAAATTTAGACCAAATTTAGACAAAATTTACATCAAATTTAGATAAAATAAAGACAAAATTGAGACAAAATTAAGACAACATTTAAACAAAATTGAGACAAAATTGAGACAAAATTGAGACAAAGTTGAGACAAAATTGAGACAAAACTGAGACAAAATTGAGACAAAATTGCGACAAAATCGAGACAAAACTGAGACAAAATTGAGACAAAATTAAGACAAAATTGAGACATCATGAAGACAAAATTAAGACAAAATTGATACATCATGGAGCCAAAATTGAGACAAAATGGAGACAAAATTGAGACAAAATCCAGACAAAATTTAGATAAAATTGTAACAAAATAAGGAAAAAATTAAGACAAATTGAGACCAAATTGAGACAAAATTGAGACAAAATTGAGACACAATTGAGACAAGATTGAAATAAAATTGAGACGAAATTGAGACCAAATTTAGACAAAATTTACATCAAATTTAGACAAAATTGAGACAAAATTGAGTGAAATTTGAAACAAAATTTGAGACACAAGTGAGACAAAATGGAGACAAAATTGAAATAAAATTGTGACATAATTGAGACAAAATTGAGACAAAAATGAGATAAAAGTGAGACAAAATTGAGACGAAATTGAGACGAAATTGAGACAAAAATAATTAAAGCTCCAGTGTTGCCAATCGCTCCGTTAAACTTTACACTCTCCACAAAAAAGCTCAAAAGTACGATTATGGACAAAACATTGAAGTAGTTGTTCGGTAGAAGAACAAAAAATGGCCAAACCAAACCTTAATCACTCTTTTCGCTTCGAACCCCACCAAGAATCCCAGCAAAAAGAGGGTTGATGACTTGACTGCGAATTTCACCACCACCACCACCAGGGTCGAGACCAGGTCGCGACGACTGTCATCTGTCATTTGTTTGGTTTTTTTCTGCCACAAGTCTTTCACGAAAGTTAACTTACTTTCACATTTTTTTTTCTGCCAGGTTGAACACTCTCTAATGACCTAACCTAACCTTGAAAAAAACGTCCTAAAATAGTCGAAAATACGTCACATTCTAAGAAAAGTGGAATGTAAACAACAAAAAATCGCAACTAACTTGCATCATCATAGATTTGAAGAATAGTAACTGCTCTGACTAATGGTCGCTAGTTTTGGGTTTTTCTCTTTCTGGGAACACTGTCAGATGGCCGCAAAGAGCGGAAAAATCCAGCGATCATTAGCGAAACATTTTTGTCGAGCTGGTCCACCGGATGGACGGAAGTGAGCACATTTTTTGTTGTTGTTGGGGTTTTGTGGTTAACCCAGATTGAGCTTCCGGAGGACGGCCTGGGTGGAAACTATTTATGAGAAGCTGGATGGTGCCTTTTTGGGGAAGGGTAGCGAGTTTTTCAATGTTTTTGGTTGGTTGGTTGAGCATTGGTTTTGGAGGGCTTGAAACATTGTGAAACACAGAAAAACAGACGCAAATCTTTTTAAAAAATTAATAAAAATTTATCAATCAATGAAAATCTTAATTAAAAACAATAAAAATTTAAATAAGCTTTTCTGGCAGCACTGTTCAGTAAACAATCAGTCCTCACCAGAGCCATCAAGTTGTGACCGTACGCACTGCACTCAATGTATGGTAAAGTACGGTTTTCTAACAACTGTCAAACGCATTGAGCTGTGGTGAGTTAAACTTTGCCATGGTGAGTTTCTGTTCATTCAAATTGACCGTTAAATTATTGATTGATGAATTGTAAAATAGATTTATTTCGTGTTTTCTGGGGTGGAAATGCAAAATAATTCACTTTCTTCAAAAAAAAAGACAAAACTCTTCTACATTGTTCTCTCACAAAAACCAAAAGCACCCAATCGATTATTGTCACGTTCTCACGCGTCGTTGAAAAACTCACAGCATGACCCCTCTGGAAATAAAATCCAAAAAATCCGAAAGGATCAACTGTAAAAAAAAAATCGCAACGCACCTCCACCAGGGAGCCCGGGGGGGGCTTCATCTAAAATTTATCAACTCAATAAATCAACGCAAATTCCCAATCAATATTCAAATCGCATCTCATAAATTCTCCCATCCTAATGGAATGAATAATGAATGCAACGCCACTCTCGTTTGCTCGTTTGCCCTATTGCTCATGGCCTACTCCGACCTCGACGGTGGAATTTTGCAACACAAAAAAACAGAGAGAGATGGCGCTACACAAAGTGCATACTTTTAGGCGTTTCAACGGTTAACAGCGCCATCTGTTGGCGTTTTTTTTAATTTTTATTTTTTTCACGTTAAATTCTAAACTTCTAACCTCAATTAATGCTAAACCAACAAACGAAACAGGTTCACGCCGTACGAGTGGCCCGTGCCGAACCCGTGCGATCCCCACCCGGAGAAGCTGCAGACGCAGTTCACGCTGATGAACTGCCTGTGGTTCGCGATCGGGTCGCTGATGCAGCAGGGCTGCGACTTTCTGCCCAAGTAAGATGAATTGTTTAAAAAAAAGATGGAATTGTTCGGAAATTTTAGGTAACAGGAAAGGTAAACGTGCTGAAAGTTTATTTGTTGATAAAAATTTTCTTAAATTTTTAAACATTTTTTTTTTAAATATTCTATTCTACGTTTTTGATTGATTATGTTGAGTATTGTGATAAGAATTTTCTTAGTTCTTAATAGATGTACTTAAACTGAAAAAAAAACCTGCCTCAAATCTACGAATGGATCAACCTTAACACCGCTGGAAGCAACTCGTTTGAATTTATTAAATTTACATCAATTCCATGCAATTCTACTTTCCGTCAATTTTGTGTAATTTTTTTTCAACATCATTGCTCAATTGTACCGCTTCCCACTTTAATGTTAATCCCGTTTTAACGCATTAACCCCTAATCACCATAATCGGGGGATGATGACGGGGTGAGGGTGGCCGCCGGTCAATTCCGATATCCTATACAATGCAACCGGGTTCGACCATGAATAAATCATCATCACAAACGCGCGTGTGGACAATGTTGCTGCTGATTTATTCATGGATCACTCGTGGCGCCCCACGCCGCTAATCGTGTGCTTTAATCAGGCTCAAATTTGGTTGCTTGTTGTAAAGTTTGGTGGAGTTTAACACAGTTTGAAAGAAATCATGGTAATACGACAGAAAAAAATGTGTAAATTTACATCGTTTTATGTGTGATTCCATTTTTTCCCTCATGAATTTAGGTTAAATAACGTCACAAATTTAAAATTTCTGAAATATTTTCTTTCTTTTTTTAAACAATTTTTGTATTCCTTAAAACATGTAAATTTACACCTTTTTTCATAATTCAATTTTTCCCACAATAATTTCTGTAAAATAACATCGAAAAATGCAACCCTAAAATTTAAAACTTTCGAAAAAAGTTTTTTTTTATTTTTTTATGTTCAATAAACTTTCATTATACTCAAAACATGTAAGTTTACATGTTTTTATGTGTAATTCAATTTTTTCCACATAACTTTGAATAAAATAGCATCGAAAAATTTATTCAATCCTAATATTCCAAAATTACCATTGTTGGAATTCGAGCGAGAAGAAGGAAAGCATTTCTCGCTCGCGAACGAGGGAGAGAACTTGTAGGTTCTTTTCTCTTCTCGCTCGCGCTCGCATTTTCGTTCGCGTTCTCGCTCTCGCCGCGAGCGCTCGCGAGCGCCTCGTGCTAGCCGTTCGTCCCAAGCTAGCAATTTGTTTATCAGGCTTATGAATACGAACCAGGCGATGGTATAGAGGTGTAACTTCAATCGCTGTGTTGTTTTTGTTCGTTTCTAACACGTTCAACTTCTCGCGAACGGGCAATTCTGGCTCGCGAGAAAGCCCGTTCGCGAGCGGAGGAGAGCACGGGCAATCGGTGAGTTTCTCTCGGCAGCTCGAGACTCGCGGCGAGAACTCGAGAGAGAGAAAATTTTCTCGCGAGAGCGCGATAATACCAACACTGAAAATTACAAAAAAAAATTATTCAATTTTTCCCACATGTATTTAGGTTAAATATTATCGAAAAATCGCTATATTCTACCCTTAGATTTCAATCTTCCGAAAGAAAACATCCTTTTTACTTTTTGCCTTTCTTATTTAAATAAAAGTTGTATCTCTAAAAACATGTAAATTTACACCTTTTTGTGTGTTATTCCATTTTTTCACATGAATTTCAGTAAAATTAACCTTAAAATTCCAAAACCACTGAATTTTTTTTCCAATCTCTTCATAACATATAAATATAGATCTTTTGTTGTGTAATTCTATTTTTTCTACATGACTTTAAGTAAAAAAAAACATAAAAAATAAGTAATATTCAACCCTCAAATTTCAATCTGCTGAGATAAACTTTTTTTTTAATTTAGTTTTAATCAAGTTTTTATCTCTTAAGCCATGTAAATTTACATCTTTTCATTTGTAATTCCATTTTCCCACATGAATTTTAAAAAAAAGTTAACCTTTAAATTCCTAACCCACTGATTTTTTTCCAATTTCTTCAAAACATATAAATTTACATATTTTGTTGTGCAATTCCATTATTTCCACACGAATTTAAGTAAAACAACATCGAATAATAGGTTATATTCAACCATAAAATTTCAATCTTCCGAAATATACCTTTTTAAAACCCATTTTAAATCAAGTTTTTATCTCTTAAAACATGTAAATTTACTCCTTTATGTGAAGGGTCATTTTTTCATATCAATTTTTTTTTGTAACTTTGCAGGATAATTACGTATAAGTTACAAAAAAAACACGAAATTTTAAAATGAAAATTGTTTTTCTAAATAAAAAATTACTCTTCTGGGTTATTGCAGATTCGAAAAGTACATTAAATTTCCCTTAAAATGACGAGCCTCAAAAAATTTTGCAGTCGAGGTAAGGAAACATGGGAAAATTTTTGAAACAATTTTTGAATTTTTTTTTTCGATAAAAAAACGTATTTTTTTACATCGAAAAATGGAGCTCGGATTCATGATCAAGTTTCACGCAAATCGAAGATGGGTCGGGGCAACTGCTGTGTGCATGTTCAAAACAAGAGTTCCTGAGCAATCCTGAAAGTGAAGCCTTGAACGATACACAAGATGGCGTTCCTATGCAAGAATATAAGAGACCTATACAGAAGAAGATTGAAATATGAGGGTTCAATAAACTCTATTTTGCAATGTTACTTTACCTAAATTAATATGGACAAGTGAAATTACACAAAAAACATGTATATTTACATATTTTTATAGATAAATACTATATTTAAAAAAATATTTTGGAAGATTGAAATTTGAGTGAAAAATAAACCAAATTTTTCGTTTTTTTTTACTTAAATTCATGAGGAAAAATGGAATTACACATAAAATCATGTAAATTTACAAGTTTTTAGAAATGACAACTTTATTTAAAGGTACCCAGCAACAAGGGAAGATATTGTTTTTTTTAATACAAAAACAGTTGAACTAAAAAAATCCAATCTTAAAATAATTTGATTCTAAAAATTACCCAATTATGGTGTAATTCCATTCGGAGATATTAACTTATGGGATGAACAAAAAAAAATGATAGCGGAAATACACCCATTTTAATCACTCTAAGCCGTTCGACCAATTCTCATCACTTTTGCCGTTTTCCGCTATTAAAACAACATTTTCAGGTGTATCAACAATGGAGTGTTGCTTGTTGACTTTTATTTGAGCTATTTATTACTTTGGAACAGTCAAAAACACTTTATAAAAGCTGTAATTAATGATCAAAGTGCTGATAGGCCGATAATAGAAATAGGCTGAGAAAGGGTAGATTTCCCCTAGTTCCTGTGATTTCAAAGATACCAAATATGTGTAACAAATATCTGGTTGCTTCAGGCTTTAGTTGATGTGCTCCGTAAAAAAAAGTTTTATAAATGTTTTACTTCGGAAGTTTGAAATTTGAGGGGTTAAATTTTACCTATTTTTGATTTAATTTTACCTGAATTCGAGTGGAAAAATAGAATTACAAAATAATAAATGTAAATTGACATGGCTTTAGAGATAAAAACTTAAATTAAAATATGTTAAAAAGTGTTATTTCGGAAGAATGAAATTTGGGAGTTGAATGTTACTTATTTTTCGATATCAATTTAAATGGCATTTAACCAAAAGTCAAATACAAAAAAATGGAATTGCACATAAAAACATGAAAATTTACATTTTTTTCTAGATAAAGAAAAAATCCAAATATTTCGGAAGCTTGAAATTTTATGGTTTAATAGAAATTTGTTTAAATGTAATTTTGCCAGAATTTATGTGACGAAAATGGGATTACACATTAAACATAAAAATTTACACATATTTAGCAAACGAGTAAAAGAGTTAAACAATTATTTCCGGAGATTGAAATTTGATGGTTGAATCTATCTATTCTACGATGTAATTTTACATATGGCACATATGTAGGGTCCCTAAAAAACAAAAGTCAAAGTAATGATTTATTTCAGCTGTATAACTTAGTTTACTTCCCAATAAATAGTGAAACTTAGTTGAGTCTGTCTTCGAAATCAAAATGAAAAACTGCGAATATTTCCAAAACAGTTATCTTATAATGGCTTTAATTTGAAAACGGTGCACTTTATCAAAATTTCACTAAAATACTTTTTGATTGCAAATTTGATTTTACATCGAAAAATGAAGTTGAAAAATTTTGCTTCCAATATTTCGATTTTTTTGAACAACCAGTATTGATTAAAAAAATCAAAACTCGGTCAAAGATTTTTTGCATTACCTGGAAATTTCTGGAAAGTTGGCATTTGATGTCCTCAAAAGACAAAAACATATAAAAAAAATAAATAAAAACAGTGTTTTTTTTTGCAATTCAAGTTTAAGTGACAAAAAGTTAAATTAAAAATCACCAATTTTTTTACCGTGTATCATTTTTTTCCAGTGTAGTCCGTATCCATACCTACAACTTTGCCAAAGACACCAAATCGATCAAATAATTCCTTCAAAAGATTTTTGAATTTTATACATCAATTTTGTATGGACTGCTGCCAAATTTGTATGGAAAGTTATATGGACAAACTAATGATGTAAAATGGCTTCTTTGGGCATACCGAAGGCACCAAAAAAGTTTCAGCCGGATTAAAAAATACAAAAAAAAAATCGAATGACCGAAATCTGAGAGAACTGCTCATAGGGCATTTGGACCCAATTCGCTAATAGGGTCCTAAAGCCCTGTGTTAAGTTATATGTAGAACGGTAAAAAACACGATTAAAAATCCTTTTTGATCACTTATTCATTTTAATGTAAAAACATAAATTTACAAGACAACAAAATCCTTTTTAAAATCCTTTGCGGCCGTACAATGGGTCATTTTACTTAGAAAAATAAGCTTTATCGGTGTCACAAATTTAAACTTCATTTTAGGACTCAATTGGAACGACTGACAGCTGTCCATAGCACTAAAAAAAACCTGCCCAAAAATCGACAAACAAAGGAGTCGAAATGTAAACATGCGCTAGTTCGAATGCTCGCTAGTTTGACAACCCAGTTCTGACGCTTGAGTGCTGTTTTCATTCGAATTCGTTCGAACTAGCGAACCAACAAGACAAGACAACAAGATCTTAAACCTAGGTAGACGATCGCGAGTTTTAGCGCTTGTGCTCGACCGAAGGTGGCGCGCCAAGCGCGCAAATACTGCTGCTTTGACAGCCGGCTTTATTTGTTTTGATTTATGTTATGTTGTTATTTACGTAGTTTTTGTTCAGAAGCGTTCACCATGGCGACCGAAGCCCTCCTTCGCGAGTTCCGCGCCGACATGGTCCGCTCGTTCGAGGCCGTCACCGTGAGGATCGATTCGGTGGAGCAGCAGCTGAGGGATCTCACCGGGTTGATTCGTTCGCTGCGATCATCGGCTTCGAAGAAGCGACGGAAGACGCGCGCGAAGACTCGGCAGCCGGAAGACAACTCGATCAACGCGATCGTTCCGGGTGAGGTGCTGGAGCACATCTTCGCGTACCTTCCGGGCGGTGAGTTCATGAAGATGCGCGCCGTTTGTCGCCGGTGGAGGCAGGTGGTGGATGGATGTCCGGCGCTGATGAAGCGCGCGCGGATCGTCTTCCCGAGCGATATCGTGATGGATGGGGAGTTCCTGGTGGACTTTACGTTGCCGGTGGGAGGGGCCACCTTCAAGAGTAATTCGATAACGAGAGTGGATCTGTGGTGGACGCTGATTGGGCAGGAGTTGGTGTGTTTGAAGCTGAAGGGCTGCACGATCGCGTGGGAAACGTTGACGAGGATGCTGCGGCAGACGCCGAAGCTGAAGAAGCTGGAGCTGGCGAGCAACTTGGTGATCAGCGACGAAGTCGCGCCGATTGAGCTGAACCAGCTGGAGGAACTGACGATTTACAGCAGCTTTGTGATGCAGATTCTGCGCTGTCCACGCTTGAAACGGTTGAATTGCTGGGCCGAGGATGAACCGGTGGCGTATTTCTTGCCAATAGCTCAGGACACGCTGGAAAAGCTATCCGTAACGTTAACGTTGGATGTGCTGAATGCTTTGATTTCGCTGAAGCATTTGACCGAACTTGAACTGAGACTCGAAACGGGATTGGAAGATTATTGGTATTTCCTTGAAAGAATAAGTGAAGACATGCCCAAACTGAAAAGACTGAGTATCTCCACACTTTGCGAGAGTCACGAGTTCTCTCGGCCATTGAAGATAGCGTACCTGAACAAACTTACCCAACTAGAATACTTCAAAGCAGACGGATCTTTTCCCTGTGTCGGAATGCTAGATTTCACTGATTTGAACCATCCAACCCTAAAGGAACTCAGCTTCTCCAACATTTACTTTTTCACCGACAGTTTCACCCAATGTCTGGCCAACACCCCAAACATCCAAAACATCACCCTAAGAAGCTGCAAGTTTGAAAATGGCCTCGACCTTTTCACCGCCCTGAACCACGTCCACCGATCGCTGCGGTATCTCCAGATCGAAAACGTTCCCCCATCCAGCTTCAGCGAACCCCACCTCAACCGCTTCGACGCACTGACCTGCGTGCGGCTCGGCTTCCTCGACGAATCCCAACAGTTCTACCTCGCCCTGTTCCGGGCCTGCCCGCACGTAGAACTGGTCCAACTGACCAGCATGCCCGCCGTCGATGACGAAGTGGTGCTGGTGCTGTGCCAAACCGCGCCGCGGTTGAAGTTCCTGGCGCTGTCCGAGTGTGCCGTCACAGAGCGGTCCGTGGGCCACATCGTGAGCGGTGACTGTCCGGCGCTGGAAAAGTTCGCGGTCGATCGGTTTTGCCAGCTTACGGCAGCGGCGTATCGGGGGCTGGATAACGTGGGAAGGCACGATCACGAGCTTGGGGCGCGGTTCGAAAAGTATGTCCCGGGGGGAAGGTTTTGAATAAATGTTGTTATTTTTGAAAAACGTATTTTAATTTGAACGATTTCGAAATCTCGAAAAAAAATCGATTGATCTTTGTTACTTTGACAGATGATTTACTGAAATTTCAATAAAGTAATGAAATTACAGCAAATGAAAAGTCAAAATTATTTTGCTGAAAATTTAGCAATTTTCTTGTGTAAGTTTGACTTTTTTTATCAAAATATGATTTTCCTTACCATTAGAAATGTTTCCAATGCTGTTTTTGATATTGTACGATCAGTTCCTTACTGGACTCGGCTCAACGACCGTCGAAATAGGCGGCGTGTCTGGAGCGGGATTGCAAATGTCAAAACCTTGCCCCCCTCACTTCGTCTCACCATCCAGCTGCAGCTTTGTTGACAAACAAACGGAGCACGTGGTCGCATGATGGCGGCATCGAGCCAGAGGTAGGGATGATCATACAATTTTTTTTTTCTCAAGAAAAATAATATTTTGCCAAAATGATAAAAAAAATTGCTAGAATGTATTTTTGATGTTGGAGAAGAGAATAAAGAGAAAAACAGTTCGCAATATTTTTTCTTTGAATTGAACTTTTTCACACCAATTGAGCACCCCTAGGGCTATCCACGACCGTGAGAAGATGCTAGAAAATCAGCAATAGAGATATCCACGGTTTCTCTCACGCACACCATGATTCTGTGTTAGTATTTGTATTCAAAGTATTGTTTTGGTTTTGATCGATTGTGATTGGCTGAATTCTAAGCAGCTGATTTTGTTTATACCATTTTTACGCAGACATAAGCAAATCGAGTAGCCAAACTCGCCTGTAAAAACAGCTGTTTACCACGTGCTCGTGGTATAACAAAGGACACAGCTGATTTTGACAGACGAATTATTCTACTCGATTTGCCTATGTCTGCGTGTAAATTTTGTGTTACTAACACACTCTCGCGCGTGGATATCTCTATACATATGTTTCTCAAATCATTCCAGCGCATATAAAAATTCCTCGAAAAAAAATTATTTTGTAAATTCAACGTTGAGTTAAAAAAGTCAAGAAACAAAATCGGGGAAAACATTTTCTGTGTTTTTCCTTAAAAATTTGTCGTTTTGCGCATAATCTAGAATTTCAAAGAAAATTCTGGTTTTAATTTTTTGTATTTTTTTTATTCAAACTTTATTTCCAAAATAAGTCGTTTTGCATTATTGGTTTCTCCATACAAGTTTCCATACAAAATTCGGGACTGTCCATAGAAAAGTGCTGTGCAAATATTGTAAAAGCTGTATCTTGAGAAGGGATTTTTTGATTGATTTTATTGTAGGTGATAGGATCGAAAAAAAAATCAAGGAGAAACTACTATTTTTCTCATTCACTTTTTGTTACAAAAACTAGATTTTGACCTCGATTTTGACAATTTGTTTGTATTTCGGTGAACAAAAACTTATAATTTTATTTTTTTTTTGTTTGACGTTTTGTTTTTTGTCTCGTTATGATTTTTTTAAACAATAGTAATTTCGGAAAGTATCGAAAATTCCCCCGACAAAAAATCAGAAATCATTTTTGAATTTAAAATTCAATTAAGAATCAAAATTTATTTATTTTCCATTTTTGATTTTGTTTTCGATTTCAAGCCATTTTGAAGATTTGTTTAAAAAAACAATGGTTTTCATAATTTTCATCCTTTACAATTTGAATTAATTGGTCCTTTTCAAATATAAGTCGTAAATATAAAAAAAAATCACACGAATTTAACTTTTCAGCACTGGAATTCGGATAAATTTTTACAACGATATAATCCGTTTTGAAATAAGGGTCGAATGAGTAGCATTTTTTTAAAATCCAGGATTTTAAAATTGAATTTGAAATCCAAACGTGTTTTTGGAAGCTTTTTCCAGTGAATTTTACGGATGTGCGACAAAAGGTCAAAAGACATAAGGTCGAATGGACAAAAGGTCGAATCGACAAAACGTCGAAAGGAGGAGGATTGTGAGAAAATGAAACAAATAATTATAAACTTTCTAAAAAAGCTTGAAAAAAATATTTTTGCAATTCCGTCGTGAAACAACTTACTTTTCCTGTCATTCTTGAACGACGAAATAGCCTACTTTTCTGTACCAAAAATAACAGAATCGAATAGCAACACTTTTCAAAATAAATGCTGAAAAGTTCTACTTTTCAGCACTGTTTCGAAAAGTAACACTTTTCCACATTTTCTGATTTAAACGATTTATTGACATAATACATGAAAATTTGACTTAAAATTTCACTCAGTGGGTGTTTTTCGGAAATGCAAAAAATGTTGTATAGAACTCGTTGCAAAACTTGATTTTTTCAGCACTTTTCGTATTTATCCAACTCGGTGAACCTCGTTGGATAAATGTACGACTCGTGCTGAAAAAATCCTCTTTTTGCAACTTGTTGCATAATAGTAGTTTATGCAACAAGTTGCAAAAAGAGGATTTTTTCAGCACGAGTCGTACATTTATCCAACGAGGTTCACCGAGTTGGATAAATACGAAAAGTGCTGAAAAAATCAAGTTTTGCAACGAGTTCTATACAACATTTTTTGCATTTCCGAAAAACACCCACTGAGTGAAATTTTAAGTCAAATTTTCATGTATTATGTCAATAAATCGTTTAAATCAGAAAATGTGGAAAAGTGTTACTTTTCGAAACAGTGCTGAAAAGTAGAACTTTTCAGCATTTATTTTGAAAAGTGTTGCTATTCGATTCTGTTATTTTTGATACAGAAAAGTAGGCTATTTCGTCGTTCAAGAATGACAGGAAAAGCAAGTAGTTTCACGACGGAATTGCAAAAACTACTATTTCATACAGACAAGTCTGATTTTTTATCTGTGAGTTTATCTTTGGTTTATACATCCATTTAGTAATGATCTTTTTTCTTAATAAACAGAATGACTTCCATACCAATGTTTGATAACATTTTTATTCTTTCAAACATGAGCAGTATTTTCAAAAACAGTTTGACTTTTAAAATATTTTCGATTTTTTTAAACAGCTTGTTTGTCGTAATATTTTTGTAAGTTTTTCCATGAGCAGTTCTTCACAAAAAGTTCATCTTCTAAAATGTTTTGAAAGTTTATTTTTAATTTTAAAAACAACTTGTTCTTGATTGTCAAAATATTTTTTTTTCAGTTTTCCAAAAAAAAAAAAGTTCGGCTTCTAAAATATTTTTTTTAACAACCTATTCTTGACTATCATAATAATTTTGTGAGTTTTTCCATTCTTTCAAACATGAACAGTTCTTTCAAAAAAAAAAAGTTCAAATTTAAATAGTTTCGAAAAATGAAAAAGTTTTGCTTCTTAAATATTGTTCCAAATTTTCTATCCTTTTTAATCTATCTATCATCTATTGTGAAGTAGATCCTAAGAAAATTCTGACTTCAAAAATATAGCTGTATATGTAAAAATACTTCCGTCTCCCCCTTTTTTTAAAAAAGCCTCCAGTTTTTATTCAGAAGACCTCTAAATTTTTAAGAATACAGACAAATTAAAGCAAAACATTCAAATTGCCTATCCATAGCTGCTTGTCAATTTTTGTGTATTTAGAATCACATCAAAAGTTTTGTTGTGCAAATTGTTCTTTTTTTAACTCGACCTTTTGGAATTCGACCTTTTGTCCATTCGACCTTATGTCTTTGGACCTTTTGTCATACATTCGAATTTTACATAGTTCCGATTAATTAATTAATCCGCCGATCTCGCCCATGGGAACGACTGACAGCTGTCAAAAGCACGGAAACGCGCGCTCGAAAATCGTCAAACAATGGAGTTTAAGCGGAAAAATCAGTTTGAGTTTTCAACTCGATTCCGTCTTGTCATTCGATCATAATGATTACACCTCTGGCAAAACAATGTTATTGGGCCAATGTTTAAGTGTAAACAAAGAGTCTATCCTGCTCGTTCCTAGGAGCCTGCGTTGAATGGTCAAGTAGAACTTTGTTTTATTGATCTATGAAAAGTGGAAAAAAATAGGGGAAAAATATACCCATTCCCAGCCTGCTAAGCTGTCGTGTCTGAATGATGCTGGATAACGTGGAGTGTACCTCGAAATTTACTAAACCCAAGTACACCAACCAATAGAGCAGCTTTTTGTGAACATTTCTGTTTAATTAGACTTTCAGAAAAAGTTATTCCTATTCCTTTTACAAGCATTGTACAAAAATATTTCCCAATTGTATTCTGGTCTGACGAGAATGCGCTAGAGCCCGCGCCATTTCTATTATCGGCAGCGTTTTTCTTTCATTCAGTGCTCTTTTGCGTCTGCCTAGTGCTGCCATTTGCCACTCCTACACGTGCTGCTAGTGGTGATTAGAATAGGTATAAACGTCAAATGACTCAGTGCGATATTTTTTTGACAGCGCTTGCTAATTATTTTCATGTTTCGGGATTATTTTTCAAGTGAGTGGCTAAACCATGTTCAAAAGAACATGTTGCCGATAGTTGGAAGCAATTGCATGACTTAAGTGCTGTTAAAACGTCAGCGCAAGTGAAAAGATGGTGATGGCGACTTTGGTTAAGCGGTTAAGCCCTCATAATGCGTGTGGATGTGTGTGCAACAAACTCTCTTTATATTTCCCCTACCTAAATCAAATTGGCTCTTCCAGCTCAGCGCAAGCCAGGTAACGATCCTTCCGGGGGAAAACCCCCGACCAAACGCGTCTACCCCGACCAATACCCGTACCGTTTCTGCCACAAAACTCCCCCGCACCGCTCCTCAGTCATCCCATTCAGTCAAACCATGGCGGACGAACCCTGCCCAAACTGCTGCTACCAAGACCCGCTCGGCGTCCCCGTCGTCACGTGCGCCGGACCCTGCGGCGAACGGCGCTTCCACGCCTTCTGTGAAGACCTGACCCGATCCAGCCTGGCCGCGCTCCGCGAGCAGCCCGGCATGAAGTGGTTCTGCAGGGACTGTCGGCAGCAGCCGGATCGCCGCGTTTCGTTTGAGTTTTCCGAGCTGAAGCAGCTGCTGCGGCGGCGAGGTCGAGCGAAGGGAACGGGCGGTCGTCCGAGCAGGAGGCGGCCCTCGGTTCGGAAGCGGACGGTCGAGGACGGGAACGTGAGTACGAGTACGGCGCTGGATTCGACGGAGACTTCCGGGGAGCTGACGCCGCAGTTTGAGAGTGCGTTGTGGCCGGTGCTGGTGAGAAACGTGTGCGAGTACCTGTCCGTGGCGGAGTTTATGGGCTTGCGGTTGGTTTGTTCCGAGTGGAAGCAGATTGTCGATGGTAGTGAGAGGTTGATGGCGCGGTGTCAGATCCGGATGGCGGGGGACGTGGATCGGGACTATCAGCCGAAGTGGTTGCCGCCGGTGCGGGGAGTTGCTTTTGGAGAGGGCACCATTCTGTCGGTTGGCTCGTGGTGGGCTTTGGTAGGGGAAAGATTGAGTGGGTTGGTGTTGGGAAACTGTCGGATTACGATGGGCACGCTGCTCGGACTGCTGAAGCAGACGCCCGAGCTGAGGAGTCTCCAGCTAGGCTCGGGAATTCTTCCGAGCGGTGGGAGATCCCTCACGAACGTTCAGCTGGACCAGCTGGAAGAGCTCAAGATCTCCAGGTGCACCAACTGTGACGTCTTGTTGCAACTGGTCTGCCCAAAGCTGAAGCAGTTCGAATCTCGCACCGGCAGCACCAAGGTGGCACGCTTCTTGAAGACAGTTACCACGCTCGAACAGCTGATAACCGTCTACACGGAGGAGATCTCAACCGCGATCGTCGAGCTGAAACAGCTGAAGCAAGTCAACATGCAGTTCATCCTGAGCCCAGCCAGCCTGCAAGAGTCGTTGGCCAAGATCGCCCAAGCCATCCCGAGCTTGCAATGTCTCAAGTTCTCCTGCTCATGGGAACAGCCCGAAGCAGGCAGATCGGTAGATCTGGCCAGCCTACAGCCCCTGACCGACCTGCAATCCCTACTAATCTGCGGTCCGTACGGTTCCGGCTCCCGATCCATCGACTTCAACCAGCTCGCCCACCCAACCCTGCAACGCCTCTGCCTCTCGCGGCTCCGCTTCCCAGAATCCCTCCCCCGCTACCTCAGCAGTGCTGCCAACCTTCACAGCGTCTCACTCCGCGGTTGCCAGTTCAACGATTGGAACGAACTGTTCTCCTCCCTCCCCCCTACCCTCACCCGGCTCGAAATCATGGACTGCGAGGTGCACCGCAACGACGACTTCATGCCGGACTACTTCGATCAGCTCGAAAGCCTCAAAATTTCCACCTCCAACCTCACCAAAACCCAGCTCAAAACCCTGCTCCAGCTGTGTCCAAACGTGCGGCAGGTTCACCTGTACGGCCTGGCCGTGGACGACGAAGTGATGGCGGTGCTGGCCCGCAAAGCGAAACAGCTGCGCGTGTTGGCCCTCTCGAAATGTGACGTCAGCGACGCCGGCGTGGCCACCCTCGTTGACAGCAGCTGTCACCGGTTGGTGCGCTTCGCCGTGGTGGACTGCGCGGCCGTTTCGAGCGAGCTGATGGCGCAACTTGACGACGCCGACGGCCACCAGCCGGCGCTGGTCAACGGGAACTGGAACGCGGATGACTTTTACTGCTGAAGCGTTTTTTGTTTACCTTTTTGCGACAGAAAGGTCAAACCATACAAAATTGCAAACGTCAAACCATACAAAATTGCTGCCGGATCTTTTCCGGGAGAGATCCGAAAATAGATCCGTGGCCGTTTGGAAGAAAAACAGCAACCAAAAAAAGAACCCAATATCCAGTATGGGATTTGACAGTTTACACGGAAAAAAATCCAATCGCAAAATTGTGAACAAACGTTTGTAAATTTGCGAAATTAGAATTTTTCGGATAACTTTTTAATTTAAGCTTATTAATACGGAAATAAAATCTACTTTTAACCAAACCAAACCCCAAAAAAAAACCTAAAAAGAGAAAACTATCCCCCTTCTGAATTCAAAACAAAAAATGGATCAAAAACCACCGAAAATGACGAACGACGCAGGTGGGATTCGAACCTCCCTCCTTCTTGGACAGTTCCGAAGTCGGACTCACGATTGCCGGAGGCGTTGCTCACCGTAGTCCGTTTGTTATTAATATTGGATTGATTAGATTACTGCTGGGTCCCTCCCAGCTGGTCCCCGGATCGATACGGAATTCCACGAACGAGCCCAGTTCCACACCCGGGTGAGCATTGAGCCAAGGGTTCTGCCAAATTGGAAGCCAATCGGGTGCTTGAGAGGGGGAATGTCCACTTGAAGTTACGAATTTTGGTTCAAATTGGGTTATATTTTCAATTTGAAGTCAATTTCTCATCAAGAGCTAGAGCACAAATTTTGGAAAATCGAAAAATCGATAATTTAGGCCAAAATTAAGAAAAATCTTCAATTTCAAGTCAATTACTTATCACAATCTAGAGCACAAATTCAGAGATGTTTAAAAAAAAATTAGTCCGAATTAAGTTATACTTTCATTTTGAAGTCAATTTCTCATCAACAGCCAGAGCACAAACTGTGGCATGTTGGAAAATCGTTAATTTAGGCCAAAATTTAGAAAAAAAACTTTCAATTTCAAGTCAATTGCTCATCACCATCGAGAGCACAAATTCAGAGATGTTGAAAAATGACTAATTGAATCCAAATTTTGACATTTTGAAGTCAATTTCTCATCAACAGCTAGAGCACAAATTCTGGAAAGTTGAAAAATCATTAAATTCAAGCCAAAATTAAGAAAAAACTTCAATTTCAAGTCATTTGCTCATCACCATCTGGAGCACAAATCCAGAGATGTTGAAAAATTACTAATTTTCGTTCAATTCAAGTTATATCTTCATTTTGAAGTCAATTTCTCATCAACAGCCAGAGCACAAATTCTGGAAAGTTGCAAAATCGTTAATTTAGGCCAAAATTAAGAAAAACTTTCAATTTCAAGTCAATTGTTCATCACCAGCTAGAGCACAAAATCAGGGATGTTGAAAATTGACTAATTTAATCAAAATTTTGACATTTTGAAGTAAATTTCTCATCATCAGCCAGAGCACAAATTCTGGAAAGTTGAAAAATCGTTTATTTAGGCAAAAATTAAGATTAGCTTTCAATTTCAAGTCATTTGCTCATCATCATCTGGAGCACAAATTCAGAGATGTTGAGAAATGACTAATTTTAGTCCAAATTAAGTTATATTTTCATTTTGAAGTCAATTTCTCATCAACAGCCAGAGCACAAATCCTGGAATGTTGAAAAATCGTTAGTTTAGGCCAAAATATAGAAAACATTTCAATTTCAGGTCAATTGCTCATCCCCATCTAGAGCACAAATTCAGAGAAGTTGAAAAACCATTAATTTGGGTCAAAATTAAGTCATATTTTCAATTTCAAGTCAATTTCTCATCAACAGCCAGAGCACAAATTCTGGAATGTTGAAAAATCGTTAGTTTAGGCCAAAATATAGAAAACATTTCAATTTCAGGTCAATTGCTCATCCCCATCTAGAGCACAAATTCAGAGAAGTTGAAAAACCATTAATTTGGGTCAAAATTAAGTCATATTTTCAATTTCAAGTCAATTTCTCATCACCATCTAGAGCACAAATTCTTTTAAGTTGAAAATTCATTAATTTAGGCCAAAGTTAAGATAAACTTTCAATTTCAAGTCAATTGCTTATCACCAACCAAAGCACAAATTCAGAAAATTTGAAAAATCGTTTATTAAGGTTAAAATATGGTTAAATGTTCAATTTCAAGTCGATTGCTCATCACCATCTAGAGCACAAATTCAGAGAAGTTGAATAATCGTAAATTCGGGTCAAAATCAAGCTATTTCTTCCAAATTTAAGTTGTAAGTTTATGTATAATTTAGAGCACAAATTAAGAGAATTTGAAAAATCAATATTTTATAACGTTAACATGTCATTCGCGATTCGTCGTGGAACTTTCCCGAGAAAAAGAAAAGAAAAGCGCCAGCAAAACTAGGCAAACGCCCTCGTCGAAAACGCACCCGGGGCCAATCGATCTCGGGGAACATGACTTTATTAAATTCACCTGGTGCCCGTTCCCAGGGCCCAAATTCTCCGTGCGGAGAGAACAACGACCGGAGCACCTTCCGAATACTGAACATGATTTCTTTCTTTCCTTTTTTTCTTCCCCAAAAAAAATCAACCCCTCTTCCAAAAACGAAAACACACGAAACAGTTTCACGCCGTACGAGTGGGAGAATCCCCATCCCTGTAACTCGGACCCGCAGTTTCTGGAGAACAGCTTCACGCTGCTCAACTCGCTCTGGTTCACGATCGGCTCGTTGATGCAGCAGGGCTGCGATATTGCCCCCAAGTAAGTTTTCCGTTGTTTTTTTTTTTCGTTGAGTTTTGGTTTGCGCTTTCCCCTTGCTCGCTCTCTCTCTCTCTTTGTTCGATTGTTTCCTGTACCTACTTTTACCTGATTCGATTACTGGTCGTGGCACACGTGGTCGTTTTTTTTGGGTTTTTCTGTAAATAAGTGCACTTCTTTTGCTCTATGTTTACAACTATTCTATTTACTATGTTCCTGTTCGTTAGTTTATGAAATTTGATATCAAATCTTTGAGTAAACTCTTTGTAAATATCAGTCAAATAAGGGGCAAAAGAATACAAAAAAAAATAACAAAACAAATGTTTAAAAACTTGCTGTAGAAAACTCTACTACAATTTTTTTATATTTTTTTATTTTTGATAATTTTGCCAGTGTGCTAACAAAAATGTTCATTGAATTTCACAAAATAGCATCTATTTTTAAATAATTCAATTTTCATTATTTGCAATATGGGTAACAAACTACACGAAATTTCATGTAATATTTCCGTATTTCATTTCATTTGCACTGTAATAATTTTTATATTAATAAGTATTGGTTTTTCTAAAAAAATAAGTTTTTTACATTAAAATAGTGACACATTGGCAATTTAAACAAATTTTTGTGGAAAAGTTGAGTATTTAAAAAAACAGTATTTTCAAATTGAAATAAATTTAAATTTCTACGAAATTTTGCGCCATTGGAGCTCCGTTTAGCAAATTACGAAAAAAATATATATTTTTATTTTCAACAAACAAAATTTTGTGAAAATATAAGTATTTATTTTAAATTGTAAATAAATCAAGAGATAAAATAAATAAAAGAGTTATAGTTTAAGAAATAATTGTTCCAAATTTGATCATGATGCAACACACAGCTGAAAGGAACTCCAAAACTCTGTTATGAACTTTAAAAGAACTTAATTTATCTTGATTATTTACTAATAAAACCGAATTGAATTTATAAAAATAATTTATATTTTTTATTTGGTTTAAACTTTGTGGGGTCCTTCTCTATGACCAAAGAAACCATTTCAAATGGGCATATTATTGGATTTTTGGCCCTTTTGAAATGTCAGTCTTGATTCCTAAATTTTTCAATTTTTTTTTTCAAGAGTTCATTAAATTACAAATATTTGTTCAACATTTAAATTTTGACAATAAATTGTTAAGATAGAAAAAGTGGAAATGTTTGGATGATACTGTCTGTTAGAGAATTTTTTATTGGAAATTTTCTGAACTTTCAAAAAAATATTTCCAAGAATGGACAATCATGGACACTATTTGTTTGAATCGAAAAACTGATTTTTTTATTTAAAATTAAAGTTTAAGTGGCTCTATTTTGAAAACGGTGCTCTTTAGCAAAAAATCTATCAAGTACTTTTCGTTTTAAAATTTAATTTTACATTAAAAACTGAAGTCAATAAAAAATTACCTAAATTTTTGTTTTTTCTAAAAAAAGAAATTGTTTTTCAAAAGATCAAAGCTTGGCGACAACAAATTTCTCCATACTTCTAAATGGCTTAAAAGTTGCGGTTTTTTGTCTCTTAAATATATCACAAATGAAAAATGTGGATTTTGGGAATTTGATTTTTTGTGAAAAAAGAGATAATTTATGAAACGCTATTTTTTCAGAAAAGTCCTCATCAATATCTACAACTTTGTCCAAGACACCAAATCGATCAGAAAATTCTTTCAAAAGTTACAGATTGTAGAATATTTACGTACCATTTATGTATGAACAACTGAGAAGTTCTCTACGAAATCGGTCTTTTTTTCTTTAATTTTATTTTTTCTCTTTTTAATCCGGCTGAAACTTTTTTGGTTCCTTCGGTATGCCCAAAGAAGCCATTTTGAATCATTAGTTTGTCCATATAATTTTCCATACAAATTTGGCAGCTGTCCATACAAAAACGATATGTGAAAATTCAAAAATCTGTATCTTCTGAAGGAATTTTCTGATCGATTTGGTGTCTTCGGCAAAGTTGTAGGTATGGATATGGACTACACTTGAAAAAAATGATTCACGGTT
The DNA here is from genome assembly GCF_015732765.1 of Culex quinquefasciatus. NCBI lineage: Eukaryota > Metazoa > Arthropoda > Insecta > Diptera > Culicidae > Culex > Culex quinquefasciatus. The sequence goes on from NC_051861.1 coordinate 118,191,206, forward strand.
TAAAAATTGTTGGTGATTTTTAAATTCACTTTTTGTCACTTAAACTAAACTTGATTTGCAGCAAAAAAAAAACACTATTTTAATTTATTTTTTTCTTATATGTTTTAGAGGCCAACTTTTCAGAAATTTCCAGAATGGACAAAAAATCTTTGACCGAGTTATGATTTTTTGAATCAGTAAAGAATTTTTCAAAAACTCGAAATTTAGGTCGCAATTTTTTTCAACTTCATTTTTCGATGTATAATCGAATTTGCAATCAAAAAGTATTTTAGTGAAATTTTGATAAAGTACACCGTTTTCACGTTATAGTCATTTTTAGGTACCTTTTTTGAAAAAAGTCGCAGTTATTTTAATTTTTTTTTTAATTAGTGCCCATGTTTGCCCACCTTGGAGAAAAAATTCTGAAAAGCTGAGAAAATTCTCTTTTTTTTTGGTTTTTAGAACTTTGTTGATACGACACTTAGTTGCTAAGATATTGCCATGCAAAGAATAAAAAACAGGAAAATTGATGTTTTCTAAGTCTCACCCAAACAATTCAACATTTTCTTATGTCGATATCTCAGCAACAGGTCCGATTTACAATGTTAAAATATGAAACATTCGTGAAATTTTCCGATCTTTTCGATCATTTTTTTTAAATTGAAACTAACATTCAAAAGGGCGTAATATTGAATGTTTTGCCCTTTTGAAATGTTAGTCTTGATTTAATTTTTTTAATATTCTGGAAATTTCTGAAAAGTTGGCTTTTTATGTACTCTTAAACATATCAGAATATAAAAAAATTAAAAATTGTTTTAGTGACAAAAAGTAAAATTAAAAATCACCTAAAAAATTTTACCTTGTATCATTTTTTTTCAGTGTAGTCCATATCCATACCTACAACTTTGCCGAAGACACCAAATCGATCATAAAATTCCTTTAAAAGATACAGGTTTTTGAATGTTCACATATCATTTTTGTATTGACAGCTGCCAATTTTGTATGGAAGAATATATGGACAACTAATGATGCAAAATGGCTTCTTTGGGCATACCGAAAGCACCAAAAAAATTTCAGCCGGATTAAAAAATAAAAAATATCGAATGACCGACATCTCAGAGAATTGCTCAGCTGCCAAAATTGTATGAAGACTTGTTTGGGTAAACCAATGATACAAGTTTGAGCAAAATAAAAAAAAAATACAAAAAATAACAATGGTCGAAATCGGCCAATTTTTAGAGAGTTGCGAGCAATTCCAGTTCAAATCAGGATTTTTTTCTGTTTTTTTTTTGGAACCTGACCCTCTCCGATTTCAATGAAACTTTTTAGACATGTTATCCTAGGCTTATATAAGCCATTTTTGTGTATATGGAGCAAGTTGCACTCGAAAATGACATTTGAGAAGAGCGTAAGTTATTTAAATATTTTTGTATTTTGTAATTTTAAAATTACTGTATATAAACGTGGTCAATGACAAACTTGTACGAAATTGGACGTGCTTTCGGAAAAAAATACATTGAAAGAAACATGCACGCAATTTATATGAGATTTTTCAATTTTTAAGATTAAAAAGTTAAATTTAAAGTTGATGTCACGATTTTTTCGTTCAAAATTTTTAAGAAAATAGCCTAAGATGTTACAAAAAGACTCACAAAAAAATGCAGGATGGATCAACTCACCTTAAAAAATACAAAAATCATTTACTGAAACTGTTTTTTTTAAGTTCTCTAAACGTCAAAAAAATTCAAAAAATCGATTGTAAATATCGATTCCCCAAACAATTTTACATAAAAGTCTCCATATTGGCCATTGTCCTAAGTCCAATCCTTGTGAAGTTACAGCGGTTTTAAATATAAAAATGTTGAAAAAATAGAGTTTTTGACAATTTCTATATGACAGACTTGATTTTTCAGTCTCAAAAATATTTTTACCGAAAAGGTCATCCAATTTCCCATAAGTTTGTCTTTGACAGCATTTCAATTGGAAGTATGGGCTCGCAGATATAAGGTTAATCACATTGATCGTACCTGAAAAGAGAATATTTTTTTCAGCGTGTCAGTGGATGGTAGTAATCTGGAAAGTAAATTAGCTTACATCAATAATAAAACGAGTTATATTATAAAGTGCCTAAGGACAAACTTATGGGAAATTGGACGAGCTTTTCGGTGAAAATATTTTCGAGGCTGAAAAATCAAGACTGTCATATAGAAATTGTCAAAAACCACCAAAAAACCGATTTTTTCAACATTTTTATTTTCAAAACCGCTGTAACTTCACAAGGATTGGACTTAGGACAATGGTTAATATGGAGACTTTTATGTAAAATTGTCTGGGGAATCGATTCTCACTGTCAGTTTTTTGAAATTTTTGACGTTTAGAGCACTTAAAAAAAACAGTTTCAGTAAATGTTATTTGTATTTTTAAGTGAATTGCTCCATCCTGCATTTTGTGTGAGTCTTTTTGTAACATCTTAGGCTATTTTCACCAAAAAAATTGAACGAAAAAAAAATCGTGGGCTCACCTGCAAATTTGACTTTAAAACTTAAAAATCAAAAAAATCTCATGGAAGTGGCGTGTTTTTTTCTTTTAGTGTATTTTTTCGGAAAGCCCGTCAAATTTCCTACAAGTTTGTCTTTGACCACTTTTTGATACGATGCAACGGCCTCGAGATACGAGTGGATTGTTACGATCTTGGCACGGTCGGTCGTCGGTCCTGCATTTTTTCAGTGTTTTTAGTGAAATTCGCGATGTATCGGGCTGAAATTATGAGGATGCGCTGTCCAAAGTGTGTTTCCGTAGAAGGAAAGCGAAAGTTACTTAAAATAATTAAAATCTAGGCCGTAATTTGATGTTTAATGTGCGTCGTGATAGTTAATTTGCCGTGGGTAGCCATGTTTTTATTTCTGCCTCAGCCTCTTAGTGGTGAAAAAGAGAAGAGAGGGTTTTTTTTGGTGTTGTATTGGTGTCAGCAAGAATCGTGAAGTGAAGAAAAAGAGATCGATATTTCTCTGAGAGCGCTTTGTTACCCTGTGGTTCGCCGATGACAGTTGTGTCAGTATGTCTCGAGAAAGCTGTGTTGAGAAGAGAGAGATGGACTAGTGAGCGCCTCGGACGGCGCGCTCCGTTCTGGTCGTATTGGTGTGCAGTGATTGGGGTGGCCGAAGTGGACTGCAGTTAGCAACTGCAACTGCATTGCTGGCAGCACGAGAAGGATGCGGCTGATCAGCGAGAGGGTGGGAAGTGCTGGACGGCGATTCTGTACCACCCCGTCGCAGCAGCGATCGAGAGACGACTACACGCTAGGCCGTGACCCGGGTGAGAGCGTTCTGTTTTATGTTGTGTTTGTGTTTGTGGCAGGAAGAGAGATGTTAGCCGTTTTTGTTTGTTGTTCACACTGAGGAAATTTGTCGGTTGTAATTGACGATTTTCGCCGTTTGGGTCGTCGCGTATTTTGTCGTCAATATCGTGATCGTATCGCGTGCTCGCGTGCTTCACCGTTTTGTGATAAATTGTAATCATTATTATTTATTTATTGTTATTATTTCTAATCCTATTTTTCCACAGACGGCTGTGTAAAATAGGAACAATTTCTGTGGAAGGAACGACGTCGCGTGGTTGAATTTTTGTTTTTTTTCCTTTTGTTTGATTTATGATCGCGACTTGCATGCATTCTATATAAACTAAAATTAGTAGAATCGCTATATAAGGTTCTTCAGAGAGAGAAAGACAATGAAAAGTCATATAAACAACGGGCGCGTTTAGTTATTAATTTCTGTGTTTTACTTAGTTATTTTCTCTATCGGTTAGTTCAAGCTTTCCACAGCCGGCTGTCTAGGCTTGAACTGTTAAAATAAAATTTTAGAACTAAACGGGAATTATCTCTACAGCAACATCAGATGTTTGCCTTGAGAATAATAATTAAAACCCACAATAATTAAACGGGAATTGTCTCGACAGCAGCATCCGATAGCTTGCCTTGAGAATAAAACTAGAACCTTTAAACACACTATGCCAATGGTCGCAACGCTTGCTTAGAGTGTATCCTAGACCTTATACCTTCCCAAAAACCGTCCAACTCCAAGCGAAACTTAAATGAGGATACCGTGGAGATTTTCCCTTAATACTCTGAAAAAAGTGGAGCATCAACACTTCCCGTCTTCCAAATCCCTTTCCTTGTCCCTGGTGCGCGGTGGAGATGGGAGCGGCCGGCAATGGACGGCTGTCATGGTGGTGAGAATCTGGTTCAGGTGGAATTGGTTCTATTCCCAATTATCAATCCTAGGCAACTTGGGCTTAGACAATCATCACATCACATGGCGAAATCCAGTCTGCAATCCGCTAAAATCACCGTCTCCTAGCGAAGCGAAGCGAAGCGAAGCGATGCAACGGCCTCGAGATACAGCAATATTTAAATTACGAAATACAAAAATATTTAAATACCTTACGCCCTTCTCAAATGTTATTTTCGAGTACTATTGGCTCCATATACACAAAAAATTGCTTATATAACCCTAGGATAACATGTATACAAAGTTTCATTGAAATTGGAGAGGGTCGGGTACAAAAGTACCAGAAAAATTCCTGATTTGAGCTGGAATTGCTCATTTATGTAACCCCTTAAAATGACATGTTCCTAAAAAAATTACAGTCTGGTAACGAAAAATGGCAGATTTTTTTAAACTTTTTTTTTGTGTTTTTTCGATGAAAAAACAGTTTTTTGGAATTTTGAGTACGCCATCAAATTGTCTTTTTTCGCATGTTCAAAAATGGAAGGGGTTGTACCGCCCCTCCGTCACGAGATATCAAAAAACGGACCTCGGAGTCGTGATCAGGGATGAAAGTTACCTCTTTGGGACAAAGTTTCACGCAAATCGAAGAGGGGTCGGGGCAACTTTTCCCGATTTCGTGTGAATTGGTAGAGAATTACCCACCTCCAACTCGTAACACCGTTTAACTTTCCGCTAGATCATCGTGTAATAACCACCACCGTCCCGCACAGATTGTCCCGCGGACGCGCGGCCCGGAGGCCATATTTTCATTGAACTCAGATTTAGATAAAGACGTTATGCAAATTAAATGCAAATTTCCAGAAATCCCGAGCAAGAGCAAATTTACACCCCGCGTTGAACTCGCGTCGAGCAAGTCGGCGGGAATTCATGTAAATCTGTTCAAAGGGGGGAGGGGGGGCAATCTGCATCAGCAGTAAATTTCCACAAAGAAAAGAGAGAGAGAAAAAAACTGTAAGTGCATTTCCATTCCTGGAGCGCATTTCGACTTTCGCCAGTCAGGTGGCCACCCGTCCCGGGCTTCCAGTTGGAGCAGGAAACTTTTCAAGAGGGCGATTTTCTTCTGCTCGGGACGACCTTCCGAAAAAAAGGAGGGGGAAAGGGGGCGGGGTGCTACTAAAGAGAAAGTGCATTACCATAATAATGGTGTGCATTCAGGATGATTTGTGGGTTTGGGCTGAGATGGTTACGAGAAGGAGGAAGAGGAGGACGGTCAACGGGATTATAAATTGTGAGTCTGCTTCTGGGCTGGGGGTGGGGGGGAAAGTCGTTCAATGTTGTGGAAAATGCAAATCATGACCAACTGGTGCCGGTGCTGTTGGTCTTCTGCTACTGATGACGAAGGTACTTTCTTTCTTCCACTCGATATTGCAACTTTTTGAGTGGGTCTGTTTTGGGGTGGCCCCCGGGATTTATTGGGATTGGCAGTGAAATCAAAATCAAATTTGGCTTCAACAGATTTTCTGGCTTCCCAGTGTCACCTAATTATACTTAATGTTGAACATAACATTTGAAAAAATTAAACTTTGTATTTCCGATCATTTCAAGAAAGTTAAAAACATTAACATTTTTCAAAATTCATGCTCAATTTATAAATTGTTTTGTTTTAATCGAAAAATTCTCAAAAGTATAATTTTTTACTTTGAAAATTGAAGTTTTGTGCATTGAAAAATGGGATCTGACAATGAAAAAAAAATATTTAAAAAATCACAAGCTAAGGTTTCATCACTTGAATGAAAAACGTGTTTCAAAATGCATTTTACTCCAGTCCAGTTGTTTTGCAATCATTATTTTTCAAAATATCTACCATGCACTAACGGAATATTTTTTTTCGCAAAAAACTTTTGAATTTTGAAGTTTTTAAAAAAATAAAATCGAGCCAAACATTTCATAGGAGCACAAAACCAAAACGTAAACATTCGGGATTATTCCACTATTCCATTAATTAGTACCCTATTACCACTGAATTCCTCATTATTTCGAACTAAATTAAAAGACCCGAATAAAAAATATCATTCGAAACAGCAATCAGATGGCAGCGCTTAGTGCCCATTCAGTTCTCTTCGAAATTGCCTTCAGAAAGGGCCGATTATAAACAACGGTTGGAAAACTATAAGGGCCTAATAATGAGATTTTTTAAATAATGAGTTTTATTGCGAAAATCAACATGAATTAAGACTCATTGTTATTCCGAAGTTTTTTTGGCTTTCAACCAATATCAGACCAATAACAAATTTTGTTATGATAACATAAACTGTTATTGAATCCTTATGCAAAAATGGATTTTTCAAGAATATTCCATAACACTTTCTGTTATTTTAACAGTATTTGTTATTGAAATGGCATGAATGTTGTTATTACCGTCTGCCCGGGCAGGCCTGCTGGGGTAAGAGGCTACCACGCTAACCACTAAAACACCGGACCCGGCTTAGTGGTTAGCGGCTTCTTTTTGAAATAGGGTTCAAAAAAAGTAGTCCACCTTTTTAGTAGCGGTTTTCTCGAATCGCAGTTATTTGGTTGAGCGACTAAAACTTTGAATAATATTTGCAACGGCCTTAAATAATATTTAGTTATGTGATAAAACGTTTTTTATTCCTTTTTCTGAAAAATTCTAATAATAATCTTAAATTTTTTTCAAAGACAAAAAAACGATCTGAAAATTCTCTTTAAAGATAAATATGCCCATTTTGTATGATTAGCCAGGAAAATTTGTACGGAGACTTGTGATGAATGATTTTTTTGATATAAGGATTGGATGGGCCAAGTATCATCCAAATCAAAAGTACAAAACCATCATTTTCTAAAAAAAATATTGTGTAGATCTTTAGAAAATCCAATTTATGTGGATTTTTTTTTTTTTTTCAAAACGTGTTGTGACAATAAAGAATTGCTAATTTTTAGCTTTGTGTTTCAAGTTTAAGGTTCAGGTTCTGAACATTTAACATTACAAGATATTTTTTTAAATCTAAAATTTTCCAAAATTATTTTTTGACCAATTTTTATCCATCGCATTGGAAAGGGAAACTCTCCATTTTTGAAAGTGTTGGGCTCGATAAGATTGCTTGTTTCATGTGGCTTTGTAAATGTTTCGAAATAAACGTTTTTGTCTGAGGTCAACTTTAATGGTGTTTTAACTAATATTCCTTTCCTTTAATACCTTATTGAGTTATGTTCCGAATTAAACTCTAACAAACTTTGTTGTAACTTAAAAGCTAATGGATTACATTTTCATCAAACAATTAAAACAATAAAAACACGAAATAAAAACTGATTGAAGAGTTATGAAAAACGACAGAAAGGAGAAAACATATGATTGGAGGTAGAAAATTGAACAACTACTTAAAAACAAAAACTATTCAAGATAAATGCGTATAAAATGATTCTAAGTGAATTGAGTAAAATACAAAACAAGAGAAGTAGAGATTTTCGTAGAACATAAGATGCTCAAAATTATCTCATAGGAGGATGCAATTTTTTCGAAAAAGAAAATTTGAGCAGTAGAGGGTTTTTTTATTACATTCTTGTGATACATTTTAAAGATTAAAAGGATCGAGCTATATTGTTGGAATGTTATGGAATTTTATTATTTTTTAGTTTTTTTTTATTTAGAGCTCAAAAGCTCAATTTCCCATAATACGTATTTTTGATTTTCAAGATTTATTTATATGTTTCAGGGGGAAAAAAGCCCGCAACTGTTGAGCCATAGAGAAGTATGGTCAAAAAATCTGCTGCTAAGTTATGATTTATTGAAAAAAAAACGGTGATTTTTGGAAAAATCGAAGTTTTACACAAGAAAAAATTTTAACTATTTTTTCATGTAAAATTAAATTTGCAATCGAAAAGAACTTCACAGTTTTTTTGATAAAGGGCTCCGTTTCCAAGATATAGCAAGAAATAGATATTTGCAGCATTAATATTTTTTAAAATAGTGGCCAATTCTAAAAATATTTTTTTCTGAAAAGTTCAAAATGTTTGCTGTAAAATTGTGACATTGAAGATTAGGCCACTGATTGCTGAGATACAGTGGCTTAAAAAAAGAAACATTAAAATTGAAGTCAACCCACCATTTTCTAATGTCGATATCTCAGCAACTAATAGTCCAATTTTCAATGTTAACACATGAAAAATTCGTGAAATTTTGCGATCTTTTCGAAAACAATATTTTGATTTTTCTTGAATGAAGACTAACATTTTAAAAGGGCCAAACATTCATTATTACGCCCTTTTGAAATGTTAGTCTTTATTAAATTTATTTCACGAATGTTCGATTTTACATAAAATATTAGGTATTTTTTTTTGGTATAAAATTTCGATTTTTTCCAAAAAATACTATTTTTTCAAAAAATCATAACTTGGCGGGAGATTTTTTGGCCATACTTCTCTATATCTCAAAAGTTGCGGGTTTTTGTCCCCTGAATAAAATAGTTTCTTTGGTCATGGGAAAGGCCCCCACAAAGTTTGAGCCAAATGAAAAAAATACAAAAAATAAAAATGGTCAAAAATTATGATGAAATTAATAAAAAAATATCTATACTATCTATTGTAAGATTTTGTCCAAAATAATCCGAAGTGCATTGTTCCACAAATGTCCCTTCAAAGTTGCCTGCTAGTTTGGCTTCAAAAGTTGTGTGCATACAATTATTCATATTATTCGATTCGAGCTATTTAGGTCTACGTTTATGTATATTTCTATTTTAAAATTTTAGTTTAAAGAAATTATTTATTGCCCACAATTGCAAATTTATACTTTGTGCCCTTCAAGCAAAATAAGAAATACATGTTTTAAGTTTTATTTCTAATGATAATTTACCATAAACACATAATTCAACAAAGAGCCAATTATGTTATGTTTTTTTTTATACATATAAAAGATCATTCAAAATTGTCAAAATCTTAATGGGACATTCCTGCCGTAATAAGTAGTTTAGGCCATATAAACCAAACCAAAAACAAAAATTTCACGAGGGACAACTTGTGAGTTGTGAACAGGGAATTGCGTTTTTCTTCTATTCCTCGATTCTGTGACCTAAATTAAATATAATTAAAAAAAATTAGGTTAATTTTTTGTGTTTTGTTTTCAAACAAAATTTTAAATAAATTAAGTGCTTCATTTAAAATAGTACATTTAACATGACTTCACTTCATAATTGAGAGTAAAATAAATTTAAGCATCTGAATTTTTTTATAACGTTCAAACACTTGTGCTCACCTTCCATAACATAATTTTGCCAGCAGTTCAAATTGTCAACTCATTGCCCTGCTGTTTCTTTCTTTGGATCATCGATATCCTCCTCTCAAGCACCCACCCGGAGAGTGAACTTTTACTTTTATATTGACGGGACCTTCTACCAACCGGACGGATCGAACTCTCTCGTCCGTCCGGTTGGGCAAATTTCCTCGCCCCAAGAAAGGGGAAACCCCCAATTGTCCGGCACTTGGGAGTCCCACAAACCCTGGTCGAAGCTGCTTGTTGCTCACAGTGAAAAATGGAAATTTCTAAGAGTTTTTAAATTGACAGATTTTTTGTTGATTTCAGCTAAACTTTTTGTAGAAACTGACAATTTTTTATCAGTGTTTCAGCTTAAAAATAGACACCGAGAAGCTCATCTTCTGCTCGTTTCAACTTTTCTTTTCACACTTGCCATCACTTGTCGTCGTGTCGTAGGAGTGAGAGTGTTGAATACTTCTTCCACTTTCTCGTTTTTTTTTTCTGTCGGTGGTGATAACGTTTTGTCGATTGTCATAAAAGTGGAAGAATATGAAGTTTGTGTTTGAAGTGAGTTGATACTGGATAAGTTACTAAGTTATTTTCTATTTTTATAATTTATTAACAGTATCAAAAGTTTCTTTAATAAAAAATATGATTTTCCAACGAACAAATATTACAAAAAATCGTCCAAGAACGTCAAATCCCATCACCGACATGACACTCTTGTCTTCGAATAGAATCCCATATAAAAGAGAAGAAGAGTTGACCAACTCAAGCGACAAAAGAGAGCTGATGATCCTGTTGCTGCTGCTTCTCCTTCACATTAAGGGATGTGCCCCCCACACAAGAGTCAATCAGCCGAAAGTGTTTGCCTTTGCTGGCACTGACGACACTGGCCAAAGACTGCTCCCGGAAGTGCACTTTGCCCTGTTGAATGGACCTCGGGGCTGTCAATGGAGAGCTTTTAGTTAGTCGGTCGCTCTGTCTCCCTCTGCCCGTTCGATACAGTTCCAATAATGCCGTAGGAGTTTGGCCTCTTGTGGTGAATTCAACAGAATGCAATTGACCATTGTTGGACAAGCCACAAAGGAGCCCGGAGATTTGCACCCCAGTTGTTGGACGTGTGTTGAACATGGGAGGTTTTCAGCGAATTTCTTTTATTTTCCTTAAAAAAGGGTTTGAACTACAAAGATTGAAGCTGGCTTTCCTTTCCCAGATTTTTTTAGTTTGCAAATTAGAAAAGACTCTTTGCGTCATATTCTTGAAGGCAATTTTCATCGCTCAGTTTTCAAATTTAATCTAAACTTTATATGTAACAGAAATTCGAGTGTCTACTTTAGAAGTGAGAATAATAGTTTTAAGACCCCCTAATTGTATTAAACAGGAAGGAGTTCGTCCAAATTGGGCCTTTTAAACACAAACAAAATTTTACTAAAAATCTTGGATATCTAAGTTAAGCTTTTTTTTATTTTTAGGATTATTATGATTTTTATGATTTTTATGATTTTTATGATTTTTATGTTTTTTTTTTTATTTTATGATTTTTATGTTTTTTTAAATGATTTTTATGATTTTTATGATTTTTATGATTTTTATGATTTTTATGATTTTTATGATTTTTATGATTTTTATGATTTTTATGATTTTTATGATTTTTATGATTTTTATGATTTTTATGGTTTTCAATGTTCTTAATTTTATAAAATTTTCTCAATTTTGTCAATTTTGTCAATTTTGTCAATTTTGTCAATTTTGTCAATTTTGTCAATTTTGTCAATTTTGTATTTTGTCAATTTTGTCAATTTTGTCAATTTTGACAATTTTGACAATTTTGACAATTTTGACAATTTTGACAATTTTGACAATTTTGACAATTTTGACAATTTTGACAATTTTGACAATTTTGACAATTTTGACAATTTTGACAATTTTGACAATTTTGACAACTTTGACAATTTTGACAATTTTGACAATTTTGACAATTTTGACAATTTTGACAATTTTGACAATTTTGACAATTTTGACAATTTTGACAATTTTGACAATTTTGACAATTATGACAATTTTGACAATTTTGACAATTTTGACAATTTTGACAATTTTGACAATTTTGACAATTTTGACAATTTTGACAATTTTGACAATTTTGACAATTTTGACAATTTTGACAATTTTGACAATTTTGACAATTTTGACAATTTTGACAATTTTGACAATTTTGACAATTTTGACAATTTTGACAATTTTGACAATTTTGACAATTTTGACAATTTTGTCAATTTTGTCAATTTTGTCAATTTTGTCAATTTTGTCGATTTTGTCAATTTTGTCAATTTTGTCAATTTTGACAATTTTGACAATTTTGACAATTTTGACAACTTTGACAATTTTGACAATTTTGACAATTTGGACAATTTTGACAATTTTGACAATTTTGACAATTTTGACAATTTTGACAATTTTGACAATTTTGACAATTTTGACAATTTTGACAATTTTGACAATTTTGACAATTTTGACAATTTTGACAATTTTGACAATTTGGACAATTTTGACAATTTTGACAATATTGACAATTTTGACAATTTTGACAATTTTGACAATTTTGACAATTTTGACAATTTTGACAATTTTGACAATTTTGACAATTTTGACAATTTTGACAATTTTGACAATTTTGACAATTTTGACAATTTTGACAATTTTGACAGTTTTGACAATTTTGACAATTTTGACAATTTTGACAATTTTGACAATTTTGACAATTTTGACAATTTTGACAATTTTGACAATTTTGACAATTTTGACAATTTTGACAATTTTGACAATTTTGACAATTTTGACAATTTTAACGATTTGGATAATTTTTTAAAATTTTGTCTTGGATATCTAAGTTAAGATTTTTTTTTATTTTAAGGATTATTATGATTTTTATGATTTTTATGATTTTTATGTTTTTTATGATTTTTATGATTTTTACGATTTTTATGATTATTATGATTTTTATGATTTTTATGATTTTTATGATTTTTTAGGATTTTTATGATTTTTATGATTTTTATGATTTTTATGATTTTTATGATTTTTATGATTTTTATGATTTTTATGATTTTTATGATTTTTATGATTTTTATGATTTTTATGATTTTTACGATTTTTATGATTATTATGATTTTTATGATTTTTTAGGATTTTTATGATTTTTATGATTTTTATGATTTTTATTATTTTTATGATTTTTATGATTTTTATGATTTTTATGATTTTTATGATTTTTATGATTTTTATGATTTTTATGATTTTTATGATTTTTATGATTTTTATGATTTTTATGATTTTTATGATTTTTATGGTTTTCAATGTTCTTAATTTTATAAAATTTTCTCAATTTTGACAATTTTGTCAATTTTGTCAATTTTGTCAATTTTGTCAATTTTGTCAATTTTGTCAATTTTGTCAATTTTGTCAATTTTGTCAATTTTGTCAATTTTGTCAATTTTGACAATTTTGTCAATTTTGACAATTTTGACAATTTTGACAATTTTGACAATTTTGACAATTTTGACAATTTTGACAATTTTGACAATTTTAACGATTTGGATAATTTTTTAAAATTTTGTCTTGGATATCTAAGTTAAGATTTTTTTTTATTTTTAGGATTATTATGATTTTTATGATTTTTTTGATTTTTATGTTTTTTTTTTTTATTTTTATGATTTTTATGATTTTTATGTTTTTTTTTATGATTTTTATTATTTCTATGATTTTTATGATTTTTATGATTTTTATGATTTTTATGATTTTTATGATTTTTATGATTTTTATGATTTTTATGATTTTTATGATTTTTATGATTTTTATGATTTTTATGATTTTTATGATTTTTATGATTTATATGATTTTTATGATTTTTATGATTTTTATGATTTTTATGATTTTTATGATTTTTACGATTTTTATGATTATTATGATTTTTATGATTTTTATGATTTTTATGATTTTTATGATTTTTATGATTTTTATGATTTTTATGATTTTTATGATTTTTATGATTTTTATGATTTTTATGATTTTTATGATTTTTATGATTTCTATGATTTTTATGATTTTTATGATTTTTATGATTTTTATGGTTTTCAATGTTCTTAATTTTATAAAATTTTCTCAATTTTGTCAATTTTGTCAATTTTGACAATTTTGACAAATTTTGACAATTTTGACAATTTTGACAATTTTGACAATTTTGACAATTTTGACAATTTTGACAATTTTGACAATTTTGACAATTTTGACAATTTTGACAATTTTGACAATTTTGACAATTTTGACAATTTTGACAATTTTGACAATTTTGACAATTTTGACAATTTTGACAATTTTGACAATTTTGACAATTTTGACAATTTTGACAATTTTGACAATTTTGACAATTTTGACAATTTTGACAATTTTGACAATTTTGACAATTTTGACAATTTTGACAATTTTGACAATTTTGACAATTTTGACAATTTTGACAACTTTGACAATTTTGACAATTTTAACGATTTGGATAATTTTGACAATTTTGACAATTTTGACAATTTTGACAATTTTGACAATTTTGACAATTTTGACAATTTTGACAATTTTGACAATTTTGACAATTTTGACAATTTTGACAATATTGACAATTTTGACAATTTTGACAATTTTGACAATTTTGACAATTTTGACAATTTTGACAATTTTGACAATTTTGACAATTTTGACAATTTTGACAATTTTGACAATTTTGACAATTTTGACAATTTTGACAATTTTGACAATTTTGACAATTTTGACAATTTTGACAATTTTGACAATTTTGACAATTTTGACAATTTTGACAATTTTGACAATTTTGACAATTTTGACAATTTTGACAATTTTGACAATTTTGACAATTTTGACAATTTTGACAATTTTGACAATTTTGACAATTTTGACAATTTTGACAATTTTGACAATTTTGACAATTTTGACAATTTTGACAATTTTGACAATTTTGACAATTTTGACAATTTTGACAATTTTGACAATTTGACAATTTTGACAATTTTGACAATTTTGACAATTTTGACAATTTTGACAATTTTGACAATTTTGACAATTTTGACAATTTTGACAATTTTGACAATTTTGACAATTTTGACAATTTTGACAATTTTGACAATTTTGACAATTTTGACAATTTTGACAATTTTGACAATTTTGACAATTTTGACAATTTTGACAATTTTGACAATTTTGACAATTTTGACAATTTTGACAATTTTGACCATTTTTTCAATTTTGTCAATTTTGTCAATTTTGACAATTTTGACAATTTTGTCAATTTTGTCAATTTTGTCAATTTTGTCAATTTTGTCAATTTTGTCAATTTTGACAATTTTGACAATTTTGACAATTTTGACAATTTTGACAATTTTGACAATTTTGACAATTTTGTCAATTTTGACAGTTTTGTCAATTTTGACAATTGTGAGAGTTATTTTGTTAATTTTGATTTATTTGTTGATTAATTGAATTTCAATTAAATTTCTACCTTAATATTTATTCAATTCAGTGCTAGTTTGCTGCATGAAATTCCTAGCGCCACACTGCAAAAACTCGACACTTTACAAAAACGACCTTTGCTCAACTTATTAATTTTTGCACTGCACCAAACGAACGCCATAAATCACCCAATTTCAACTACATGCCCGAAACGCCAGCCAAACTAACTTTACAACCTCACATTGTTGGTTTTGATCGTGCACGAGAACTCCGAACTCCAACTCGGAAAAAAAAATCCCAGAGTGTTTTACACCAGTGTGGGAATATGTAACAACGAAAAATTCCTCACGCTGGTTTTTTTTTCAGTTCCGCATTCCGGAGTTGATTTTGTTTTCTCGAGTAGGGGAACAGCATCTAATTCCAGCGTGCCTCTAATGTTGGCAGGTCAGAACTTTGACATTCAAATAAAGCTAATTAAAAGCGTTTTCAACTGAAATCGAGTGATAAATAGCTCAATAAGAAGTGAACAAGCAAGTTTCTATCAAAAGTTTTGCAAAATTAGTTGTTTAAATAGTGAAAATCAGCAAATTGGATGGAATTAGGAGCGAGTGCTTGACCTGCCAAACATACGAGAATTTCCCCTACTTCAACTTTTGCACCAACTTCCGACATATGTAAGGCTTTTACACAAGGGGGAGGGAGGAAAACAAAAAAACACGAGGCGAAAAAGCAATTACAAAACTGCGGCAAGCACTCCGTTAACTGGTTTTATTGCTTCGCGATTTTTTTCTCACCCATTCCTGAAGGAGGTAAATTAAAACCACAACACGGCTGGGAATTTTTTTTTTGAGGTAGGGCAAAATTTGGCATATTGTTAAAAAAGTATTTTAAAAATTTACAGCAATTTTTTTTCAATTTGATAAAAAATGTCAAAAAATGTAAAATTGATCAGAAAGTCGTTCCGACAAAGTGCCCTTTCCACAAAAATACAAAATAAAAAAAATCCTTCAAACTAGCAATATCAAACTGCAGTGGTTTTGTAACTAGAGGAGGGAAGCTGCTTAGCAATGCCGACAAAACCACCACCTCACAGAAAAGTTTGGCCAAACTGCAGGAACTCGATCCATTTTCTAGCGATTTTTTTTGCGTTAGGCTTGAAGCATTTTTCACCTCGATGCTCACTTGAGGCCCGGCAGAATCAGATCCAGAGGCTGAAAGTTAATAACAGCATGAGAGTTTTTTTCCTTTTTTTTATGCACTTGTATTTGAATTTGAGTTTTACTGCCGGTATGAGCAACTGACGGTGAAACTATGCTCACTACACTAGATAGAGTGATAGAAAGAGAATGATGTGGATCCAAAGTGGAATTTTTACAGGTGGAACTTTTGGCTAGCAGTTATGGGGGAAAAGTCCATGATTGGCAGTGTTGCCGGATGAGAGAAGCTTATTTAGAAGTTTTTTTTTTCAAGCTGTGTGTTGTATTTTTCCTTTTTTTAACTAGAACCTTTACAATTTTCCCAAGTCAACTAATTGCATAAAGGCATGTATCCCATTTTGAAAATGTTTTTTTTTTTATATTTCAAAATAGTTAGGTTAAATCAAATCACCGCAAAAATGGGCGACCCTAATATTTACCAACGCCAAAAGTTGACTTTTCTGTTTACAAAAGTTCAACTACAATCCAATTTCCATCTTTTTATAATAGCCACAGCTTTTAATAAATAAAACGCAACGCATACCGCAAAATGACAAAAATTTGATATGCTCAAAGAAATGCTTTCTAGCATTTCTCTGAGATTTTAGGTTGCCCTCCGTACGCCCAAAGAAGTAATTTCGCATCATATCAATACAAATATCATTTGTAGAAATAAAAAAATCTGGATCTTTAGAAGATATGCCATGATCGATTTGGTGTCTTCAGCAACCTTCTAGGTATTAATGAAGACTACCCCGAAAATAATGATACACGGCTTTTTTTTGCAAATTTTTGAAATCACTTTTTGTCACTAGCAGTATATTATCAAAACAATCTTTTTTAATTTTTTTATATGTTTTAAAGGACATAATGCCATCTTTTCAAAAAAAAATCCAGGGTGGGCATAACATGTTTGGCCAAATTACAGTCCAGACTCGATTATCCGGAGGCCTCGAATGATCAAATATTGAACTTGAAATAATCAAATAACGAAAAAAAATTCTTATCTTTAATTGTCAAGCTAGAGTGTGACCCCAACACCACTCTAAAGTGATTTAGCATTTTTAGACCCAAGATAGCGGCCAAAATGGCTGTGATGGAAAATGAAGAAAGTGCATTTGGTTTGCTAGCAAAAAAACTTGAAACTTTAATTTGATATTAAAAGCAAGGAAATAAAAAAAAATATTTAAATTTTAGTTTTAAATTTATTTTTCGAGATTTGATTATCATACAAAGCCACGAAAGCCCGAAGGGTTTTTTTTTTCATTTTTTTTTATATTTAAAACCGAATATTTAAATTTGCAATCAAAATAAGAGAGAGTGGGGAGACTTGATTCCTAGCCTGTATCTCATCAGTGCGCGGATAACAAAATGCTTTGTTCTAGAAAGCTGTGCGAATTTGACTCAAACTCACTGCAGAATTCAAAGAAAAAAAATCAAAAAATATTGAATTCAGTTAAATAGTGCTTAAAAACACCACAAATAGATTTTGTTTTATTTTCATATGTACAGAAAAAAAAATTGTTCCAAATATTATGTTTTATGCATGAATTGCTTGATAAACCTATCAACCCCTACGCATTAGATGTTGAATTTATCGTCCTACTATTAATACAATAAAATTGTTTAAAAAAAGTGCCTTCAAGAAGACTTGATTCCTGCACTTTTAACAGTCACTGTCATAAGACTTAAGGGGTTACATACATGTAGAAAATCACAAAATTTCATATTATAAAAAAAATATAAAATCAACAAAAATATGATTTTCAATTCCTCTTTAAAGTTAAATGACTGGATGGAATTGGCTGAATTTTGAGATGAAGACTCCCAAGACATATTTTAAAAATATAAAAATCAAAAACTGTCGATTTGTATATAAAAGAACACAAAAATATTTTTAACTTAAAAAAACAAAATTTTGGTCAAGGCAGTGTTGCGGTATCGTGGCACCCCTTTTTTTAAACTGCTAACTTCAAATAGCTATATCAGGGCAATGAAGCATCCAAATGTTTTCAAATTTGTTTTGTTAATAGATGAAAATGAATTAAATGCTCTGAAAACAGATTTAAAAAAAGGTGAAGTGTGTGCTCATTCCAACCTCTTACTGTTTTTTGCCGATTTACAAGTATGTAACCCCTTAAGTACAGTTGATTTGTTTACGTACATGAATTCCTTTAGCATAGATGAAGATGACTCACTCAGCTATAGTAAAAATGCTCAATTTTGGTCAAAATATGATTTTATTAAGCTATTGAATGATATTCAATTGGATTTTTATTTTTTTTAAACCGTTTTATGTAAAAATACCGTAACTTAAAAAAATCAATAGATTGAACAAAAACCAGGTTAGTTAACATTTCTGCAAAATGTTTAAAGGGGATCACTCTTCGTATTAATCCAACTCGGTGAACCTCGTTGGATAAATGTACGACACGTGCTAAAAAAATCCTCTTTTTGCAACTTGTTGCATAAACTACTATTGTTTTTTTTTTTTGCAATTCCGAAAAACAGAAAAAAGTAGAAGTAAAGTACAACTTTTCAGCATTTATTTTTAAAAGTATTACTATTCGATCCTGTTGTTTTTGTTACCGACAAGTAGGCTTTTTCGTCGTTCAAAAATGACAGGAAAGGAAGGAATTGCAAAATATTATATGTTCACAGTGTTGCCCAATAAGTCCTCTTTTTTTGATCATTGATATATAGGGAACTAATGGTCCGATTTACAATACAGTCATGCCCCGGTTTTGCACGCCTCGGTTTTTCACTGCCCCGGTTTTGATTCGTTCAGCTGCCTCGGTTTAGCACGGCCTAGTGTTTAACTGAAGCACAGAGCTTATGGGATTTGGGCTATATGGAAGACATTGGCTATTATCCTATGAAAAATCATCCAAACTTCAAAAAATTATAGTGTTCATGAATCGGGATGATGTCAACTGTCCATTGCTATTATAATTACATGAAAATTTTCACAAAAATACTTATTTTTCCTGTATTTCGAAAATGCAAGGTTTCTCGAAATAAAATCTGATGATTATTGATATCGGTATCATATGATCTGGATTTTTCCATACATTTCAAGTATAACTAAAAAAGTTTTGAAAATACTCAAAATTTTCACAAAACTACGTATTTTTGAAAAAATACTTAAAATCTAAGTTTTTACAATATGGGTATCAAATGATCAGAATTTTTTCATACATTTCATCAAATCTAGTCATCAATTTGTTTTGAAAATACTCAAAATTTTCATAAAACTACGTATTTTTGAAAAAAAAAAATACTTGAAATTTCAGATTTTTTTTTCAATACGGGTATGAAATGATTGGAATTTTTTTTATGCATTTTGAAAGTAATAACATTTTTTTAAATACTCAAAATTTTCACAAAACCACGTATTTTTGAAAAAATACTCAAAATTTCAGTTTGTTGCAATATGGGTATTTAAAAAAATGTGTTATAACTTTCTAATTGAAAAAAAAACGATTATTTGATAAGTATATTGTAAAAAACCTGAAATTTCTAAGTTTTTTTTTCAAAAATACGTAGTTTTGTAAATATTTTGAATATTTTTCATTTTTTTTTGTTATTGCTTTCGAAATTTATGAAAAAACCCAGCTCATTTGATACGCATATTGTTCTCCAGCCAAGCAATTGAAATTGTCACAATAAGTGTTTAAGCCTTTTCAAAAACTTATGTTTGATCATATATTTTTTTAAGGGTCCACAAACCACGTAGAAACTTTTTTAATAAAAAAAAAAATAAAAAAATCTAAAAATTGAAATTACGAGCCATGGATGTAACATTTTAATGAAAAAAGTGTTTTAAAATGCATTATACACCTGTCCAGTAGTTTTGCCATCATAAGTTTCCAAAATATCTAAGCATTGACGAAATTTTATTTTTTGCGAAAAATAAAATTTTTGCGGTGCTGTACATTGGAATTCCATAAAAATTCAAAACATTTTTAAACAAGCCAAAAATGCTAAATATGGTTATGAATGCAGAAAAATGCATTTTAGTTTGTTTTCAGTTGATTAGACTTCTATTTTCATGTAAATTTTAAAGTTTTTAGGAAAGTTTTAGGGTGCGAAATAAACTTTGAAAAATAATTGCAACGGCCTTAGATATTTTTCAAAATCATAATGATTCTTTTGTCTATACTGGAAGTTTAAAAAAAGTAAATGTAATGTTTTTTCTGTACTCAATTGCAAAGATGATTGAATTCGGCTAAATTCGTAGAGTTCCCTTTTTAAAGTGAAAAAAAGAAATATTTAAAAAAGAATAATTTAATTTCGATTTAATTCCACACTCCTTCGTCACATTGTTTTTCACTCACCATGCATAAATCATGCCTCCAAATGTGGAAACAAACAAGCTTTCCCGTGCTGCCTTCAATTTACCCAAATTTGACGAGCGAACATAACAGAAAAAAAATCAAACAATTCACCGTTCGAATTGCGATGATTTCAATTTGCCTCATTCCGCCAGAAATAAAATTCACGAATGCAATTTCCCCCCTCTCCGTTTCGTCCTCCCCCACATTTTTGGCCCTCCCAAATCAAATGACAAAAGGTAACATATTTCCTTTCCCGGTTTCCCCACCCCACCCCATAAATTTCCCATTTCACAAGTTCTCTTTTTTTTTCCTGCTCCGAAAATCGGAACAAGTCTTTTATGCCCAGGAACATAATTTGTGTTTCCATTCTCGAAAGTCACAAAAGGCAGGCAGCCACCAAGCTGGTGATTCTTCAAAAATGCAAATCTGTTTCTACTCTTTTTTTTTCTCGGTTGTTCGAAAACTCATTCTCGTAAAAGGCCACGAACCCCCCCGAAGAATCTGCTGCTCCTCTCCGGAAAGGGGTCACAAAAGGTGCTTCCTCTGTTCGATTTGAGAACCTTCCCTTCGAGTTTTCCAACCGCCCACGCAAGAGAAATGGCATTACTCTGCTTGTCAAGTGATATTATTATTTTTATTATTATTCGTGATTTCTTTTCGTTCGAGGTCGAAACATTTCACAAAATTCGACGACGACGACGACGACGAGGACAAAGTACGGATTTGAATATCCGGTCCTCGCTCCCAGTTTTTTTTTTTGATTCCGTGGAAATGCGATGAAAGCAGCAAAGTTTTTTTTCACGCTCGTTTCGTTTCGTTTCAAACGCTGAAAAGGAATTCAGGGAAACGTAAAATTTTGGTAGATTTGATTTGTACGACTCCCCCCTTTCGCTTTGAAATGGTTGGAAGGTGAAATTGAACCGGGTTAAAAGATGACTGAGTTGGGCAGACGGTGCAAAAATGTTAATGGAATTAAGAAGTATAGAGCGACTCCATGGAACGTCACCGAGTTTTAATATTTCGGTGGAAACGCATGGTGGCTTGTGAAAATTTGGTATTTTAACAAGCCACCATGAGTCTCCACGGTAATGTATTGGTTTATTTAGTGATCTTTCGATAGAATCATTTTCAAATACAATCATGTATCGGTTTAGCACCGCATATGGGGGATGCAAAACCAAAGCGTGCATAATGGGATTTCGGCTATATTGGAGACATTGGCTAGAATCATATGAAAAATTATGCAAGCATCAAAAAATAATAGTGTTTTGGAATCGAGATGATGGCAGCTATCCATTGAAATTATAATTTCATGAAAATTTTCACAAAAATACGTATTTTTTCTGTATTTTGAAAGTGCATTTTTTTCTCTAAAGAAACCTCAAAATAATGGTTATTGCAATATGGGTATCAAATAATTGAAAATTCACCAAACTACATATTTTTGGAATATAAAATGATCGGATTTTTTTTATCCATTTAAAATGTAACAGCAAAGTTTCTGAAAATACTCTAAATTTTCACAAAACTAAGTATTTTTGAAAAAATACTCAAAATTTAAGTTTTTTACAATATGGGTATCAAATGAACGGATTTTTTCAAATATTTCAAAAGCTATAACACATATTTGTGAAAATATCCAAAAATTTCACAAAACTACTTATTTTCTTTGTATCGACACTAATGACATATTTTCGAAAGGGACCATCCATAAACCACGTGGACACGTAAGGGGGGGGGGGGGTATGGCGATTGTCCACGCTCCATACAAAAAAAAAATTTTTGTATGGACAATTGTCCACGAAGGGGGGGGGGGGTACGAGATTCCCAAAAAAGTGTCCACGTGGTTTATGGATGGTCCCAAAACACGTAGTTTTGTGAAAATTAAGAGTATTTTCAAAAAATGTTGTTGTTACGTTCGAGATGTAGGAAAAAATCCAAATCTTTTGATATGAGTATTGTAAAAAAAACTGAAATTTTGAGTATTTTTTTCGAAAATTCGTAGTTTTGTGAAAATTTTGAATACTTTTAAAAAAAGTTGTTAATACATTCGAATGTTTGAATAAATCTTGATCATTTGACACAAATATTGTAAAACTAAAATTTTTAGTATTTTTTTCGTTTTGTGAAAATTTGGAGTATTTTCAAAATACAGAAAACATACATATTTCTGTGAAAATTTTCATGTAATTATAAGTGCAATGGATAGCTGACATCATCCCGATTCCAAAACACTATAATTTTCTGATGTTTGCATGATTTTTCATACGATAGTAGCCAATGTCAATACAAAAAATATAAAAAATATATAAAAAATTAAATAACAAGCTATGGTCTTAACATTTGAATGAAAAAAGTATTTTAAAGTGTATTTGACACTTACCCAGTTGTTTGCAATCATCAGTTTTCAAAATATCCTAGTACCGAAAAGATTTTTTTTCCGCCGAAAAAAAAACTTTTTGCGGTGCTTAACGCATGAAAATGCATTTCTAATTGTTTTCAGTTGGTTAGACTCTCCTTTAAAATTTTGAAGGTTTTTGAAATAAAAAAATCCCTTTTGATTTTTGGAACCGATGTTGAAGGGGGGCGACATAAATTTTGAAAAATATTTGCAACGACCTAAACAATAGGTAAATTTGGAAGGTTGATATTACCTCTTTTATAATGTAATTATATGTAGCTCAATTTATATTGGAAAAGTGATATCACCCAAGAAAAGTGGTAAAATCACACGTCTTCAGAGATAAAATTACACTTTTTTGCAATTCCGTCGTGAAACTACTATTTTTTTCCTGTCATTCTTGAACGACGAAATAGCCTACCTTTCTGTACCAAAAATAACAGAATCGAATAGCAACACTTTTCAAAATAAATGCTGAAAAGTTCTACTTTTCAGCACTCGAATGGGTGCTGAAAAGTTGAACTTTTCAGCACTTGTTTCGAAAAGTAACACTTTTCAACACTTTTTTTTTATTTAAACGATTTATTGACAAAACACTTGAAAATTTGACATAAAATTTCACTCAGTGTGTGTTTTTTGGAATGACAAAAAATGTTGTATGGAACTCGTTGCAAAACTTGATTTTTTCAGCACTCTTCGTATTTATCCAACTCGGTGAACCTCGTTGGATAAATGTACGACTCGTGCTGAAAAAATATTCGTTTTTAAAACTGAGCAATTCTCTACCAAAACCGGCTCCAAATTTGGCTCAAACTTTGTGGGGGCCTTTCCTATGACCAAATAAGCTATTTTGTATCATTGCTTCACCCATACAAGTCTCCTACAATTTTGGAAGCTATCCATACAAAATTGGTACGTACTTATTCAAACAGCTGTAACTTTTGAGCAATTCTCTACGAAATCGGTCTTTTTTTAGTGAAATTTTGATAAAGTGCACCGTTTTCAAGTTATAGCCATTTTTATATAATTTTTTTCAAAATGGTCGTAGTTATTGATTTTTTAAAAATAGTGGCCTTGTTTGCCCACTTTTGAAAAAAATATTTTTGAAAATCTGAGAAAATTCTCTATATTTTGCTTTTTTGAACTTTGTTGATACGACCCTTAGTTGCTGAGATATAAACAATAGAAAATGTTGGGTTGTTTGGTTGAGACTTAGAAACTTCAATTTTCCTGTTTCATTTTCTTCATTTCAGCAACCAGAGGTCCAATCTTCAATGTCTCTTAGACAATTTTTTTAAAATATTTTTAGAAATGGTCACTTATGGTAGCCCTTTATCAAAAAATCTGTAAATAACTTTTTATTGGCCATCACAAAGTTTGAGCCGCCGATTTCGTAGAGAATTGCTATTTTTAAAATGATTTTGACAAAATCAATGCTAAATGCATATCACTACAGGAGAAGTACCATGCTGCTCCATCGAATTATTCCATTTTATTTAGAACATTAAGAGGCAGTATTTGTAGATTCTGCTCGGTTTGTTCTAGAGGTCGTATCGAGGTGCTCCGATTTGGATGAAACTTTCAGGGTTTTTTTCTATACATGAGATGAACTCAAGCCAAATATGAGCCCTCTACGACAAAGGGAAGTGGGGTAAAACGGGCATTGAAGTTTGAGGTCCAAAAAATATGAAAAATCTTAAAATTGCTCGCATTTCCGTAAAACTTCATCAATTCCAACTCTCTTAGATGCATTCGAATGGTCTTTTGAAGCCCTTCAAAATGTGTTATAGACATTCAGGATTGGTTTGACTTTTTCTCATAGCTTTTGCAAATTACTGTTAAAAATGGATTTTTTTAAAACCTTAATAACTTTTCCCAACAGCCTCCAACACCCATACTCCCATAGGTCAAAAGTTAGGGAATTTCATGGACTATAAGCCTACGGTATTAACTTTTTGGCCAATTGCAGTTTTTCTCATAGTTTTAACGGTTTTTCTAGAACAAACATTTTACAACGTTAGTTTTTGCCCTGTATGCCGAGAAGACGGCCTTTTTGGTCTCAATTTTGTCATATTCGGAATCCTCGGACAATTTCCCGTAAGTTAGAAGTATTGGAGTTGTAATATTGCTTTAAAAAATAATTAAATAAAACATTTTTGAAAAAAGAAATAGATCTTATTTACCCTATGCTCAATACGTCAAATGCTGTATCAAGTAGGCGAAAACTTGTTTTACCCTTAATCCGACAAAATGCTAAATAATATTTTAATTAATTCTAAATGGCATTTTTTACAATCAAATTCAAAATTACAACACCTCAACCTAATGTAAAATTTTCTGAGGATTCCGAATATGTCAAAATTGAGACCAAAAAGTGCCGCTATGGAGGCCTACAGGGCAAAAACTAACGTTGTAAAATTTTTGTTCTAGAAAAACCGTAAAACTATGAGAAAAACTGCAATTGGCCAAAAAGTTACTACCGTAGGCTTAAAGTCCATGAAATTCCCTAACTTTTGACCTACGGGAGTATGGGTGTTGGATGCTGTTGGCAAAAGTTATTAAGGTTTTAAAAAAATCAATTTTTAACAGTAATTTGCAAAAGCTATGAGAAAAAGTCAAACCAATCCTGGATGTCTATAGCACATTTTGAAGGGCTTCAAAAGACTTTTCGAATGCATCTAAGAGAGTTGGAATTGATGAAGTTTTACGGAAATGCGAGCAATTTTAAGATTTTTCATGTTTTTTGGACCTCAAACTTCAAAGTCCGTTTTACCCCACTTCCCTTTGTCATAGAGGGCTCATATTTGGCATGAGTTCATCTCATGTATAGACAAACAAACCCTGAAAGTTTCATCCAAATCGGAGCACCTCGATACGACCTGTTTCACATCGGTGAAAAACTCGCTCTTAACTATTTGATGGAGACGCATGGTGTACCACTTTAAGAAGTGAATTTGCTTCGCAGATAACTGTTTTTAAAAACAAATCAAATTAAATTAGCTCTTGCTCTTAAATTTTAATAGTAAAATGTTTTCTTAATTTGTAAATTTCGGGTTTACAAAATATACCGAACAACTACCAGTTGCGTTTCTTCCCACGCAATCTCTTAGAGAACACACTCGTAGTGTTCACAAACTTGATGCTAATTACAACCTTGCCAACAGGTCGCCAGACATAACGCTGCAAACTTGGCCAAGAAGTTGCTCGACCACAAACCATAACAAACCAGGGGGACCCAAGCCCCAACAAAGTTGCATGAATTATTAATGTGGCCCACGTCCTCGGCTCTCTCAACGACGAGCTTTTTTTTTGAAAATTTGCTGGTCCTGCGACCACCACGCATCATAAATTTAATGTGCTGAATTATGATTCCCCCTGCCGCATCAAATTTCATGCGTTTGGAGAGTGAAAAGAAGGAAGGGAAAAGAAATATTTAGTGACACTGTTTCTGGTCGCCCCCCACTTTTGGACGACGACGACGACGACGAAACGCATTCAAAAGTTTTATCGCCCTTTTTATGGGCAATATAAAACGAATTTTTGAAGGATTTTTTTTTGGGCTTGGTTTTTTTTGTTTGGGGGAGGTTTTTTTTGGATAAGACTTTGCTGGAGAGTGGGGTTTAAAAAAAATGAGCAACCGGTAACTTTTTCATACAGTTCGAGAACTTGAAAAGTGAGGAGGGCACTGAAAACTCAAGAAAAACAAACCTGGAATAAGTTTAAAATTGATAGTCTTAAACTAATGAATATTGTTAACATTAAATTTAATTCAGTTTAGAGTAACATTTTAGAAACGTGTTTTGATATGCAAGCTGTCAAACTCAAAAACATGACCAAGACATATAGATTAGATAAGGTAAGGTGGGTTTTCCAGCTGTCAAAAAAATAGTTTGCACGAAAACCGGATTTTATATGAAGATTTTCAGAAACGGAAAATTTGATCATATTCCGGGCAAATTTTACCGTTTTTTTTTACTGTAGGGTTGTTTTGCAAGCCAAACTGCGTCGAAAAACGTTTTCAAACCGAAAATATTTTTTCAAAAAATAAAATGCAACTAAAAGCGGATTTTTCATGCTAAACAACCCTACAGAAAAATAATCCAGTGAAATTTGCATGGATAATGGTATTTTTTTTACTTTTCTAAAAATCTTCAAATAAAATCCACACATTTACTGTAATATTACCAAATTTACATCAAATTACGTTGAAAATGTTTGATGACGTGCAAAAGTGTTACTTCATTAATGATGTAAATTTCGGAATTATTTCTTTTCGGTGTCTACTTAAGAATGCGTGACTTACCCAAGTAACATTTTTGGATTTATCAAAGCTGTCACAACCGCTATAAAACCTATCAGCCAAAATCAACATTAAAACCACTTAGTCATAACAGCCTCCCCCCAGAACCCCGATAAACCTCTGTTAAAACCCAAAAGGACCTCGCAAAAGGTTGTCACGGCCTATTGATAAAACCTACATAAGAGTTCAAGGCTTTACATTTGAATCCTAACAATTTACTCAAAGCCGTAATAAAACCTTTGTTGAAATCCAGTTAGGAGTTATGGAAAAATGACATTTCATACGTCTTCAAACGTCTTTTGCCAGATAGGTTTTATTCTGGCAAAAAAAATATTCTTTGCTTTGCCAAATGTAATTATAATAATTTGAAAGATTATTTCTCGCAGTTGGTGACTTAATTTCAGCTGCGGTTGGAATTTTTTCGATAAATGTGGGGAAAAAAATCAACTCGCTTCATCAAAAACAATTCTTTTGTAATTTCAATTTTTGATCAGAATTTTTTTTGCGGTTTTTTGAGAAAAATGTTCAACACATTTTTGAACGTCGATGGTTATACTAGCTATGCCAGAAATTCATCATAAATGTGTGTTTTCATCAAATGCTTATCAAATTTATTGCTTTTTCTACCAAGATGGCGATCAATCACAATCAATCAAACCACGCGTTGCTTTCTTAGGAGCTAATGGTTTTTAGTAAGCTTTTTTGCATGCCTAAAGGGAATTGACAGCTACAACACCCTTGGTTTTGAAGAAGCATGAGATAAAACCATTAGGCATGACATCGGGTTTTCAAGACTCTCTTAAAACTTTCATAAACCTTATTGAAAGCAGTTTTAGCTTTAATTGCCACCAGGTTTTATGTCCGAGGCATTAAACCTTCTTAAAACCTTTAAATCAGCTCATGCTTTTTGGTTGCTACCATAAAACCTCAATAAAACTAGGTGGTGGCTAGCTGGTTTAAAAATGTTACTTGGCTAGTAAAATGGATTTTATGCAAATTTCAGTTTTTTTAGGGATTTTTTGTTTTACTTATTTGTAATAGCGATTCATTTCACAACTTTTCAGCGCACTATATTTTTTTGTTTTTTTTTTAAATGAAATTTTCGCGGATTTTACAAAAATAAAAGAAAAGGCTCGATTTCAATTTATCGAAAACTGAGTGAAAAGGGAAAGATTCGATTTTGAGGAAATTTAAGTTCTATTTTCTAAAAATGTGTGGTTTTGGATGAACGTGTAATCAAACGATATTTGATTTGTCTACCCATAAAATACTGAAATTCACTTTGATTTCCTCAAAATCAAACTTTCTCAATCACTCCTTAACCTAATTTTCGAGGTAAATGAAATTTACTTAAACTGTAAGTGAAATGAACTTCAAGAAAAAATCACAAAAAAATGTGAAAAAAATCTATCTAAATTAATTTGAAAATGATTTTGACAAAATCTGAGGAAAAACAGCCCAAAGTTTGTTGTTTTGGATGACCGTGTACCATAAACATAACTTATTCTGTTTGCACGCATATTGAAAATCGCCCAAATTTTCCCCAAAAGTTGAATGCTATTTTTATAAATTTCACAAATTAAAAAAAAAACTAAGTTAAAATAACAAAGAAGTGAGCTATTTTGAATGAACGTGTACAACAAAATCACCCATGACAGTGTTGGGTTAATTTTATTTGATTTCGATTTATTAGTTTAGTTCACTCATCTCTGACATTTTCATGACTTTCTTATTTCTAATTTTTGCATGAATTCAACTCAAACTTAATGAATTTAATTAAAACTGATCTTAAAAAAACATTGAAGTGAGTGGTTTAGGACAAACGTAAGTAAACATTACTTATGTTAATTTGGGGTTATTTTCAAAAAAATACGTTGAAAAATGAATATATTCCCCCAATTCTGACATTTCTAACACTTACGAACTTAGAATTCTACTTAGAATATTAGAATTTCATTTAAAACCGAGAAAAAAATCTTTCAAAACTTCATTCCTGACTTGCTCGAGTAATTTGGGTTAGAGTAACCATGAATTTTTTTAAATTTAAAATGAGCGTGTACTTAACACACATTTTGGCTACACGCAAATCTGGATTTACTTTGCAACGATAATAATGTCAGATTTTTTTTAAATTTTAACTGCCATTTGGCTCGATTTCTCATTACCTATTTTAGTATAAATTATCTTAAATTTTAGGTATTTTATAGCAACTTTTAGAAAAAATACCCGTGACATAAGAACAACTCACTCTATCGCTGGTAACTCAAAACTGATTGTTAAAAAAAATATTACTTATTGCTGAGTAGTTTCACTTTCGATGAAATAATAAAGAAAAAAAGCTTAAAATTAACATTTCCCTAACTTTCTAAAAATTTTGACTAAAACTCGCCTACATTTGACGTTTGCGACTTTACTCATCCGTTAGTCAAGTTTGATTAAAATTTACCCAAAATTTGCTCAGTTACCAATTGTGTTTACATTCTAGGGAATGTTCTAATATTACGTGACATATCTTACTTGTTAAACAAAAAGTTTGAGGGGTATGAAAAGATGTTTTTTACTTTTGCATTTTTTCTTTAATTGAGAAAAACGACCACAACTGGTCACTTCCGTGCCATTTCACAGTCTAATGCCCCCTCCACCCACACATTTTATGGCCATATTTGTTTTTCATGAGCCTCCCACTAAACCAAAAATACTTCCGAGACTGATGGCACAATTTACAAAACAACCCTAGAGGAAAGGTCGCACAAACAAAGCCCAGCTGTCAAGCTTCCTGTTACGTTTCGGGGGAACCGCATCATTTCGCGATCTAGTTTCAGCGACTAAAAAAATTCGTCATAACTTCCGGCTGCCGCGGAGCGGCCATTGTTTGCATGTTTACGACTTACTGACAATAGCGCAACGTCTTTGACGTCTGTCATCTACTCCGGGCTTCCTCTTTTTATGGCAACCGCGCCATAATGGCGACTATTGTCAGCAGTCCGGATCCGGTGACCCGTAAACGAGCAGGAAACTCATTAATGAAAAGCAAACAATCGATTCGGGCTCATTGGCTTAATTTTATCCCCCTTTTTTTGTTGTTGCTTTTGTTCAGTTTTTTTTTCTTTTTGTTGTGTGGAATGAGAATATTCGGCACGCCATAAAAAAAATGCTGTGCATTAACGAGGAAAATTTGCGGCGAAAGCTGCTAGCATTTATGATGAGGTAAAGAATTTAATTCACGCATTGTTTTCCCCTCTCTTTTTTTTTTTTTTTGCACTGCGTCAGTTGACGCTGTGAAATGTCATCGTGCACGGTAAAAAAAAACAATTGCTTACACTCAAAACTGAGTAAAGTCAGTTTCGGTTAGAATTCAAGCAGCTGTCAAACTTTTTACGGTGCCCGAAAGGGCACCGTAGAGGAAAAGTGTCACTTCTGAGTGATTTTTTCTGCACATCAGCGCAAATTTAATGTATTTTTCACCTCGCCCCTTCACGAACCTGCGGGGACAGGTTTTGTTTTGACAGCCGGCAAAAATGAGGAGTAGGAGAGAGGGGGGCGAACCTCTCACTTGCTCAAACAAACAAACGAGATGACGCAGAGTTGACAGAACAGAAAAACTCATAGCATGCAAAAGGGCTCAACGGGAAAAAAAGTAGAAGCATAAAGGGCGTAAGAGGCAATGACAGATAAATATTTGCTTTTGACGGAATATGCGCTTCCGGCGAGTGAGCATGAGTGTGTGTGTGTGTGTGTGCGAGCGCAAATCCATCCGGAAGTTTAAAATAATGTGGAAAATTAAAGTTATTGCTAGCCAAAATATGACTTTCCGGGGGTTTATTTGCGCTTTTTGCTTTACAGAAAGGAAAACAAACAGTTTCAACATGGTTTAAAACTGTGTGTTGTGTGTGTGATTGCAATTTCGACCGTGTTTTTGTATTTTTCCAGCAGGGCACGCTGGGACCATAATTCAGTGCCGGCGAGATAAACAAAGTTGTAAATAAAATAAACGCCATCTCGCGGACCGACGCTGCAATATCGGTGACAGCCAACAATTGTTGCTGATTATTTATATGCGCTGCGTGTGTGTGGCTGTGTGCGTCTGTGTAAATAAACCGCACTGTTTTCGTTGGTTAATGAATGTAAACAATCGATGCGGGCTGATTAATGGCTGCGGATTGTCGCTCAGCTGTCCAATTTTGCGTGATTTTTTAAACTTTACTCATTAGCGCTGTAAATTGCGGGTCAAATCTTTGTTTTTAAATCTTTTAATTGTTTTAACCTTCAAAATTCAGCACGCTTATCTTTCCACCCTTCCGAACTGTCAAAAAAAACGTAAACAAAACATTCGCTAATGCTCTCTCTTCTCTTTTTTCCCCAAACCAAACGTATCGGAACGCAACCAAAACGTCACGCCACCAAAGGGCCGTCTCGACGCGGATGGTCGCCGGCATGTGGTGGTTCTTCACGCTGATCATGATCAGCTCGTACACTGCCAACCTGGCTGCGTTCTTGACCGTCGAGCGGATGGACTCGCCCATCGAGAGTGCCGAAGATCTGGCCAAGCAGACCAAGATCAAGTACGGGGCGCTGCGCGGTGGCAGCACGGCTGCGTTCTTTAGGGTGCGTACTAACCGGTTGCGTCCTGATTTGTTAAACTAATTTGAGTTGGTTTTTCTTTCCGCGCAGGACTCCAACTTTTCCACCTACCAGCGGATGTGGTCCTTCATGGAGGCGAGCCGGCCGTCCGTCTTCACCGCCAGCAACATCGAGGGCGTCGAGCGGGTCGTCAAGGGCAAGGGCAGCTACGCGTTCCTGATGGAGTCGACCTCGATCGAGTACGTGATCGAGCGGAACTGCGAGCTAACGCAGGTCGGCGGCATGCTCGACTCGAAGGGCTACGGGATCGCGATGCCACCGAGTAAGAAGCGAAGCGTTGATGGACGCAGCCAAACACCTAACCTCTGACCTTTTTGACAGATTCACCCTTCCGCACCGCCATCAGTGGCGCCGTCCTGAAGCTGCAGGAGGAGGGCAAGCTGCACATTCTGAAAACGCGCTGGTGGAAGGAGAAACGCGGCGGGGGATCCTGTAGGGTAAGTCAACCGAGGCCCAGCTGTCAAATGTATTGGCTGCGTACTTGACATTGATACGCCTACATTGGCTGCGTGCTCAACTGTCAAACCGCTACTAGTGGCTGCGTACCGCTACTAATGGCTGCGTACCTCTTTTTTCTTTCTTTCTGAAGGACGACACCTCCAAGTCCAGCTCGACGGCCAACGAGCTGGGGCTGGCCAACGTGGGCGGAGTCTTCGTCGTGCTGATGGGCGGAATGGGCGTGGCCTGCGTCATCGCCGTGTGCGAGTTCGTCTGGAAGTCCCGGAAAGTGGCCGTCGAAGAGCGGGTAAGTTCACAGTTGATTGCTGTTGCCCACGGGTGCTCACGATAACCGGACTCGGACGAAAACTTTTCAGAGAAAGAAAAACAGTAAACATCATTTGCTCATCTGCCTCTCTCTCTCTCTCATTTTGCTCTTCCCAACTCTCCCGACCTCTGGCCCTCGAATTATTTCTGTGAACATCCCTACCTTGAACGAAATCTGACAGGAACCCTACCAGAAAAAACACCCCAAAGAATGTAGATTTGAGTGAAGAAATCGAACAGAATAGATCAAAATTTCGTTGGTTTCGCCCTTGGTTGGTCCCGGCGCGCGAATTGTTTACGTCCAGCTGTCAAAACTGACAGCTCTGATTTCACACCTACACAATCAAGATGGCTTCAAGTTTTTAAGGTTACCACAGTAGATTTTGAAATCCGTTTCCCCAGCTTAGACTAGCAGAACAATTGTAGGAAAGTTAGCGAATCGTGTAAATACGCTCCCCTAAAGTTACAGCAAAATCATTGTACATTCACAAAAACTCTGACTGACAGCACATTTTCACGCAACAGCAAAAAAATGATCGAAATCAAGCGCTACATTCTAAGCTTTTCCGGATTTTTTACCAGAAACAACAGCTATACTAGAATGTCAGTATCAAAAAAAAAAATCACCCCAAACAAAAACAAAACAAACCCCTTCAAAACAAAAACAAAACTCCATCTCCGTGTGATACACTCAAAATCCAAAATGTATTGTGTGGCGATTTTTCTTCTCTTCTCACCACCACCACCACCATCACCAAAATCACCATCGTCAACTCACCACACGCGCGTACTCACCTCGGAACATTGATGGTGTGCGGTTTTGCGCGGAATTACGCAGGAGGTGAGTTCGGAATAGCTTCACATATTTTTTAACACTCAAATTTTTTTTTAATTTTCTAGTTTTTTTTATATTTTTGAAATGTTTTAAATTAAAAAAAATATTTTTTTAAATTTTTTAAATTTTATGATTTTTTCTAAATTTTTTAAATTTTTTAAATTTTTTAAATTTTTTAAATTTTTTAAATTTTTTAAATTTTTTAAATTTTTTAAATTTTTTAAATTTTTTAAATTTTTTAAATTTTTTAAATTTTTTAAATTTTTTAAATTTTTTAAATTTTTTAAATTTTTAAATTTTTAAATTTTTAAATTTTTAAATTTTTAAATTTTTAAATTTTAAATTTTTAAATTTTTAAATTTTTAAATTTTTAAATTTTTAAATTTTTAAATTTTTAAATTTTTAAATTTTTAAATTTTTAAATTTTTAAATTTTTAAATTTTTAAATTTTTAAATTTTTAAATTTTTAAATTTTTAAATTTTTTAAATTTTTTAAATTTTTAAATTTTAAATTTTTAAATTTTTAAATTTTTTAAATTTTTAAATTTTTAAATTTTTTAAATTTTTAAATTTTTAAATTTTTAAATTTTTAAATTTTTTAAATTTTTTAAATTTTTTAAATTTTTTAAATTTTTTAAATTTTTTAAATTTTTTAAATTTTTTAAATTTTTTAAATTTTTTAAAGGAGAATGGGCAAATTTGGTCCAAGGATGTACACGAACGGGACCAACTTTTTTCGAAAGATCTCGCCGAGACATGAAAAAAAGTCTTCTGGACCAACTCTCTAAACCCCGGGGTTCAAAAGTTACATGCTGTTGAAGTTTGAGCATTTTGAGTTAAAATGTACAAAAAATCGTATTTTTGCTTTTTCTAAAATCATTTACAAAATCTCTGTTTCATTATGGATTTCGATTTTCTTGACTTCATTCGACACGTATCAGCAAAAACTTTGAGTTCTGATATGTCTCAGCATGATTGAAACATGATTTCTCTTGTTTTTATCCGTTTGAACCGTTTGTGCAAGAGGCATCCCATAGAAACAAGTTGAAACTTCAAGGTTTTGAAACGGATCCAACCCAGACTGCTTCAGTGAGTATGGAAGGCTTCAGTGCAATGTTGTAACAACTTATTGGGATGGTCTGAGTCATCCGAGAACTCCTTGGAGTTAAGACCGGTGAGTCTACCGCCGTAACAAGCAAGATGTCGGCGGTTTTTGACCACGGATCATACCCGCATGGCTTCAGTGAGTATGGATGACTACTATGCTGATGTGTTGGAGTGTCCTGGGTTCTCCTAGGACTCCCTGGAGTTAAGATTTGTGGGTCTACTACCGTAACAAGCAAAATGTCGACCGGTTTTGACAACAGAACATACCCGCATAGCTTCAGTGAGTGTGGTAGACTACTTTGCTAATGTGTTAGGATGGCCTGGGTCATCCTAGGACTCTCTGGAGTTATGATCTGTAGGTCTACGGCTGTTACAAGGACTCCCTGGAATGGTCCAGAACATCCCAACATAACAGCAATACAGTCTGCCATACTCACTGAATCTTTGCGGTTATGATGCGCGGTTAAAAATCATTGACCTTTTTCTTGTTACAGTGACCCAAATATCTAAACTCCTGGGAGTCCTAGGATGACCCAGGCCATCCTAACACATTAGCAAAGTAGTCTACCACACTCACTGAAGCTATGCGGGTATGTTCTGTTGTCAAAACCGGTCGACATTTTGCTTGTTACGATAGTAGACCCACAGATCTTAACTCCAGGGAGTCCTAGGAGAACCCAGGACACTCCAACACATCAGCATAGTAGTCTACCATAGTCACTGAAGCCATGCGGGTATGATCCGTGGTCAAAAACCGCCGACATCTTGCTTGTTACGGCGGTAGACTCACCGGTCTTAACTCCAAGGAGTTCTCGGATGACTCAGACCATCCCAATAAGTTGTTACAACATTGCACTGAAGCCTTCCATACTCACTGAAGCAGTCTGGGTTGGATCCGGTTTCAAAACCTTGAAGTTTCAACTTGTTTCTATGGGATGCCTCTTGCACAAACGGTTCAAACGGATAAAAACAAGAGAAATCATGTTTCAATCATGCTGAGACATATCAGAACTCAAAGTTTTTGCTGATACGTGTCGAATGAAGTCAAGAAAATCGAAATCCATAATGAAACAGAGATTTTGTAAATGATTTTAGAAAAAGCAAAAATACGATTTTTTGTATATTTTTACTCAAAATGCTCAAACTTCAACAGCATGTAACTTTTGAACCCCGGGGTTTAGAGAGTTGGTCCAGAAGACTTTTTTCATGTCTCGGCGAGATCTTTCGAAAAAAGTTGGTCCCGTTCGTGTACATCCTTGGACCAGCTCCCATACAAATTTGCCCATTCTCCTTTTTTAAATTTTTTAATTTTTTTAATTTTTTTAATTTTTTTTAATTTTTTTAATTTTTTTAAATTTTTTAAATTTTTTAAATTTTTTAAATTTTTTAAATTTTTTAAATTTTTTAAATTTTTTAAATTTTTTAAATTTTTTAAATTTTTTAAATTTTTTAAATTTTTTAAATTTTTTAAATTTTTAAATTTTTAAATTTTTAAATTTTTTAAATTTTTTAAATTTTTTAAATTTTTTAAATTTTTTAAATTTTTTAAATTTTTTAAATTTTTTAAATTTTTTAAATTTTTTAAATTTTTTAAATTTTTTAAATTTTTTAAATTTTTTAAATTTTTTAAATTTTTTAAATTTTTTAAATTTTTTAAATTTTTTAAATTTTTAAATTTTTAAATTTTTTAGATTTTTAAATTTTTAAATTTTTTAAATTTTTAAATTTTTTAAATTTTTTAAATTTTTTAAATTTTTTAAATTTTTTAAATTTTTTAAATTTTTTAAATTTTTTAAATTTTTTAAATTTTTTAAATTTTTTAAATTTTTTAAACTTTTAATTTTTTATTTTTTTTTATATTTCTTTTTAATTTTTTTTAATTTTTGTCAAAATATGTCAAACTAAAGCTTCAAACCTTTGCCAGGTCTCACTCTGCTCGGAAATGGCCTCCGAGCTGCGGTTCGCACTGAAGCGTAACCGGTCCAAGAGCTCGGATCACAACACGACCGCCACCACGCTCCGAACGACGGCCAGTTCGCGCGCCTCCCCGAAGGACTCGGAACCGTCGTCCGAGCACCGGTTCCACCCGCTCGGTCCGCCCTACGCCCAGTACGAGTTCGACCCGAAGGCGGTCGGCCAGTAGGTGTGGATGTTTTCGGCGATCCTCTCCGAAGCTCCGGGCTCCGTCGTTCCCATGACAACGATCATAACGACGGCCGAGGTGTACGTGGAGTAGTGCTGCGCGCTGTCAGTTTTGACAGCGCCGATGTTTGCTGTTTGCTGAAGAGAAGGAGGAGATCGCAACGAAAACCAATCCCGTGTTTGTGTCAAGTGTCCACTTTTCAAAACCATTTTTGCGCGTATTTTCGTCACGTTTTGAGCGAAAGCCAAACCTAATAAGACTTGTACTATATATAAATAAGTGTGTATACCGGAGACACCGCGCGCTAATTGATGCGAACTAATTTAGAGTGTACCCTCTCCACTATCTATGCTCAACGATGTGTCAAATTTGAAACTATCGCCAAATTGCGTTTCTCCCCGTAGCTAAAAACACGTTCCTTTGACCCCTTTCTTTTGGAAGCAATATGCCAAGCAAATGTAAATTTACAGAACCCTCCTTGCGGAAGCGAATCGAGTTGTAAACAAACTTAGTGAAATTTAAAACCAAAAGTGAAACGTTTTGAAATGTTCCAAACAAAAGAAAAACCAACGTTTACGTTACCGTTTATCGAACGCAAAACTGTGTATAAACCAAAACAAACCAAATGGAGATTGTAATTAGATCCTTGCCGTTACAAAAATAACAACTTCGCGAATCAAAAAGTCACACAAACATTCCTCACTGACATTTTCACAAAAAAAAACATAAACAAATCACACAGTCGC
This sequence comes from Culex quinquefasciatus, assembly GCF_015732765.1. Lineage (NCBI taxonomy): Eukaryota > Metazoa > Arthropoda > Insecta > Diptera > Culicidae > Culex > Culex quinquefasciatus. The sequence continues at coordinate 118,228,668 of NC_051861.1, forward strand.
GCACGGAATCTAAGCGGAAAAGTAGAGACAAAAACAAAACAGAGAAGGCGAAAGTAATAAAAAACATTTTTCCCAAATTTGTAAACAAAAGCCGGCGCAGAGTGTTAGGTCAATGATCCGAACGAATCCCAAACTCTTAAATCAACTTTGAGTAACTTTTCGGCAACCGTGCACGTTTGACAGCTTGCATAAAGAACGGCAAAGGCATCAACCATTATTGGTGTTCAACCCACAGAGAAAGGTAATCTCAGTGAGTGCTGTCAAAAGTCAACCCGAGATCATCAATCTTTTGACAGATTACACGTCAAACCACCGCCGGGGGTCATAAATGTTGGAAGTTGGGATAAACACACGGTACGGATCGATTGGGATTGGATTGCCGTTTGCGTAAACAATTGCGTGATGAGCTGTCACAATCTATTAACGGTGGTCGTTTCATGGGTGTGTGTGTGTGTGTGTGTGTGCGTGGTGTCATTCTTCGTTTACCGTCCGTCCGTTTGACTTGCGGGGGCTTGGCTTTTACGAGTTGTGATGATGTGTGGCTTCTTCCGGGGACAAAAAGGGTAGGCCCTGGGTAATCGATCATCGCCGCGGAAGATGAGCCGTGTTGACGGACAATTTAATCAACTTGGATGGAGGTGGTAAGTGTATTGAGATTTGATTTTGTGTATTCCACCGACATTTATTATTTATTAATTTTTTGCAATTCTTTTATGAAACAACTTACTTTTCCTATCAAAAATAACAAAACATTTGAGTGCTGAAAAGTTCAACTTTTCTGCACTTGAATCAAAAAGTCATACTGTTTGATACTGTTTTGAAGTTTGAAGTCTTGTCGACAAATAATATCCAAGTAGGAAAACTAACATTTCATTTTTTCAGCACTTAAAATATGTCAAATGGGGTTCATTCAAATATGACGTTACACATTTAGGAAAGCGTTGCGTTCCATGCATTAAAATTAATATTTTTATTGAAATTTGTCTGAATTCTTTTTTGTTATTATTGATAAATAAAAAATAAACATGTAAGTACTAAAAATTTCAATAAAATTCGCTTTATTTCGAAATTTATAAATTTTAAAAAATTGCAATATGGTTGCCATGTGGCGAATTTTTTTGAATAGTTTAAAAGTAAATTTTAATTACTTATAAAATGTATTTTTTTTGTTATTTAAACGAAGTATTTTTTACAAAACTGTATTTTAAAAATGAGCTAGTCTAGCTAAGAGAGGCGTAAAATGATGTAAAATTAAGTCATTGAAGTAAAAAAAAAAACTTCAATTTTGAAATGCTCAAAATTTAAACCGATAAAGCTTTTTTTGCAATTCCGTCGTGAAACTACTTACTTTTCCTGTCATTCTTAAACGACGAAATAGCCTACTTTTCTGTACCAAAAATAACAGAATCGAATAGCAACACTTTTCAAAATAAATGCTGAAAAAAATGGGTGCTGAAAAGTTGAACTTTTCAGCACTTGTTTCGAAAAGTAACACTTTTCATAATTTTTTTTTTATTTAAACGATTTATTGACAAAATACATGAAAATTTGACATAAAATTTCACTCAGTGAACCTCATTGGATAAATGTACGACTCGTGCTGAAAAAATCCTCTTTTTGCAACTTGTTGCATAAACTACTATTTTACTCTCAAATTTTCAAGATTTGTGACTCGAATCTTTGAATAGATTTCCAGGGCATTAGATTTTTTGGCGTTTTTATTTAACCAAAACGTCTTTTTCATTTATTTCCTTAAAAAAACTCTTCGCATGGTTAAGAAATGGCAGAAAAAAAAAACATTTTTTTATCCCCAAATTTCACAATTAAATTTGGATTTTTGGTGTGGAAAACTCAAATTTGCTTTGGTCATTTAAAAAAAATCTATATGAAAAATAAAAAATCTCTAATTTTCTTATTCTGAGTTTTCAAGTTCGTTTTACCACATAACAAGTTTTAGTCCGATAAAAAATCAATTAATTTTCACAGTAATTAACTAGGGAAAAAATACTCGAAATTTGGAATTGTTTGTGTTGAAGTTTTATTAAAATTCTTGAATTTTCACGATTTGTGACTCGAAACTTAAAAAAGATTTTCATAACACTTGAGTTTTTAGTTTGCAGTACTAAATTTTTTGATAATTTCCTTAAAAATCCACGTGATTTATGGATGACCCAAAGAATCACATTTTCTTTTTTTTTCTTTTTTTATTACCAAACATCATACTCTTGCCCTGGGTGCAGAATAGTGGTTCGCAAAGCGGCCTCAATTTAGAACTGTCAAAGCGGAACCAATTTACTGTTTGCAAAATGATACCAAGAAGTGGCAAGTATTGTAATCGATCTATAATTTATTTTGTCAGGATTAAAAAATTACTCGAACTTTTGAGGTATTCGAAGTCAACAAATCTTAAGATACAAAGATACATAATCTTGGAACTTCCATTCGGCCGTGCTTCTGGTTCACAAAATTCCACCCACTTCTGACGCAATTTTTCGTCACGTTGAAAATAAAAAAAGCATCTTTTGGCTACCCATCGTTTAGTCTACGAACAAAAAATGCGCGAAGCACTTAATTTTTCAGCAAAAACTTTAACATCAACAGATCCAAAATGTTTCAAAACAAGTCACTTCAGCAGCAAAAAAAAAGTCACGCTTGAGCTTGAACAAAGCCTTCTACTTTGTTTATGTTTACAGCAGTAGTGCACTTGTATTAGTAAGGAGCAGTTGGGAGCATTCGAAAATCACGTTACGCATTCTGTCTTTTCAGCACCCAGCTCTTGCCGGGTTAAAAATTTGATTGATTTCGCAGCACGGAAGTTACTTAAACAAAATACTCAAACTATGAAAAGTTTACAATTCTTCTTGAATCTTAAAATGTTCACGAAACTTGTTTTTATGAAATTGGAGTATGAATTTGGTGTAGAACTTTTATTTGCCTAAAATTTCGTTTTTCACAAAAATTATTTTTATTCAAAAAAAGATCCAAAAAAGTTTCAACGTGGCGTTTTAAAGAAAAAAAAAACTTCATTTTTAAATTCTCATGAACATAAAAAAAAATATGTCTAAATATCATATTTGTGTTTTTTTTATTCAATTCTATAGTTTTGATAATAAATATTCAAACTTTAACTTTTTTTCAAATACGACAATTGTTCATGATTTGCTATATTGGTAAGAAACGACGCAAACAATTTAAATAGATTTTTCACAATTTGAGAGATTTAAAACCTACAAATTTTCTCTTCCTCCGCTTTGAAATTTTGCCTTTTTTGTAATTTCTCTCAATTTAAAAAAAAAAACAAACGCAGATTCGCCCTATTGAACTGTTACTGCGGAAATATCCACGTAGTTTGTAAATGGCCCAAAGCACATAACTGTTTTTGAAAAAAAAATCTTTTATTTTCGCTTTCTAACTTCCACCAATTCTATATTTTACAAAACAACATTTTGGATCTTTATTTTTTAATACTAGGGTTCTAAATTCTTGAATTAAAAAAAAACTTAACACCAAAATTGTATCAAACTTTAAAATATACTAAATTATTCATGATTTGCAATATAATGAAGAAATGACGAGAAATTTCAATAACTTTTTTAAAATTTAAGTACTTTGAGAAAAATATGGAAATTTTAACAAAATACAGTTTAAATTTAAATAGGTATCGTGAATATTCAAGTTTAGTCTAATTTTAAATTGATTTTCATTTTTAATATTTTGTTATTTTCTGCAACTTGAGAATTTTGAAAAAAAATAAGATATTTTGTTTAAATTTAAGTTCAAACATAAAACTATTTCTCTCTCTCTCTCTCTCTCTCTCTCTCTCTCTCTCTCTCTCTCGCTCTTTTTTTTTTGTTTCAAATCGGGAAATCATTTTTTTTAAGCTTAGTTTAGTAAAATTTTTGTCATTTTTCGAAATTAGAAAAAAAAATGCATTGATTTTTTAAATAAATTAAAACATCTTTTCAACCTCTCCTAAGGGTTCGTTCAAATATTACGTGACCCATTAAGGGAAGGGAGAACGCCTTGGTTACGCTGTTAGAATTTGAATTTGGAATCGCATGGAAATCTTTTTATATTGGAACAGGGAAATTTCCATAAATGTCAAAGTTTGCGTTACTTTATATGTGAATGAACCCTTTCTAATGAGATTTCCTAAGTTTGAGAAGTTTTTGAAAAAATAAATTATGGTTTTTGATAGAACTGCCTGTATTTGTTCCAAATATTCATACCTATTGTTAAATTTATCAGAAGAAACTCAAGAAACTTCAATATTTTCAGAAATTCCATTTTAAAAGAGCCTAAACCAAAATTCTCCTGTTTTTGCGCGTGGCGCGTCAAAAACCTTAGTTTTTATTTTGAAAAAAACATATCTCGGAAATCTACGATTCGACATCGCCAATTTGTTGTACTTTTAGTGAAATTTTCCAAGGAATCCGCCAAAACTATTTTCAGACATAGGCTCTTTGGTCCAGCCACGGTCAAAATGCCATTTTAAGTTTTCATACGATTTTTTCGAATGTTAAGCTACATTTTTGAAACTTCGTACTATTTTTCTCAAATAGCCAAACTCATCACCTTTCTTTTTGCGTCTAAGACAGCTAAAATCGGATAAAATGATTTAAAAAAAAAGTGGTTTTTGCGAAAAATTACGAAAATTGCCATTTTTTGAACCACCCTAGCACGATGCAGGTCACCCTAATGGCCAAACAAAAAAAGGGTCTAATTATTTTGACCAAGGAACCTCCAGAAAAATTATAAATATTAAAATTAACAGTCCGGTAATTTTTGCAGTTTGCAGAAAAATTTATGTTGGTGGCTTAGATGACAAAAGTTTTACCAATTTTTCAGAAAAAATAAAAGAAACTTTTCGAATGAATTTTAATTGAACTCAATTAACAATCATGCCATGTGGGTAATTCATCATTAACACAGTATTAAATTGGATTATTGTCACCTCATTGTCCGCCAATCAAGCATAAAATGAGCTGCATGTGTCCAGTTTGTTCTTGGTTGAATAGTGAACAAAAGACCATTGTTCCGATGCACTCTCATTGTGTGTTGACTACAATTCATTTGTGTAATTTGTTTTATGTTTTGTGTTCTGTCGTGGGGTTTAAAATTAGATTCAATAGTTCGAGCAGTGCTCTTCAGTGTACTTAATTAAAATTAATTTAGCTAATAATTTGTATAAGTTACACTCTAAAATTAGTGTACTCAATATTTTTTTATTGTTTTTTTTATTCATTAATTCAAACCACCTTTTCCCCAACAGGTTTCACCCCTCGAACGCAACGCAACGGAATACACATTTCCGCAGCGCGACAAACCTCTGACGATGGGTAATTTTAGAAAAGAAAAACAACAACAACAACAACGCAACGCGGGCCCTCGGAAAAATCTCTCACGGCGACGGCTCATCCACTTGTGACTCGTGTCTGTCTGGCCGGCCCATCACGGCCCGTGTCACGACCGACGCCGCTCAGTTTACCGAGCAAACTCACCGTGAAAAGTTGTCACCGGTCGTCGTGAAGGCGCGCGCGCGTTTGGGTCGCCATTTTCTTTTTTTTTTTGGGAAAAGTATTAAGTCGCTTTTTTGGCGTGAAAATTTGTGTTTTTTAGTGCGAAAATGTGAAATTTGTGCGATCTAGTGTCTGTTGATGGGGCAAGTGGTGAAAAAGTGCGTGAAAACGACCCCAAAATTGGTGGAAAAGCGATTTGAAAATCATCTCAAGTGTCTCGAAGAAAAAAGTCAAGTGTGTTCGGTGCGCTTGCTTGAAAGTGAAAATTTGCTTGCAAGCTCAACGCCAGCGTCCGTGGTTTGACAACAACAACATAGCCTACTGGCCCACATTGCGTCAGTGTCATTGTGTCAACCAACTCCAGAAGAAAAAGAAGAAGGAGGCCAACTACGATCGAGTGTTGAAATCAACCAAAAATAGTGTTACATAACCTCAAATAAAAAAAAAAGCCGTGCCATCTTTTGGAGCTGTCATGAAAATTGTGCGTTTTTTCTCTTGATTGTTGTTGTTGTTGTCAGTGAAGTGGTGAGCAACAGCCGGCTCACTGTCAGAAAGATGAATAAGAGGAAGAAGTCTGCGGTGGTGGCGCTGGTGGCGCTAGTGTTGAGCGCACACTTTGGCGCGTTTCCCGCGTACAACAGCGATGCCGACGAAACGGTCGAGCACATCAAAATTGGTGAGTTTGTTTTGGTTGACAAAATTGACAAAACATGAGACAAAATTGAGACAAAATTGAGACAAAATTGAGACAAAATTGTGACAAAATTGAGAGACAAAATTGAGACAAAATTGAGACAAAATTTAGACAAAATTGAGACAAAATTGTGACAAAATTGAGAGACAAAATTGAGACAAAATTGAGACATAATTGAAACATAATTGAGACAAAATTGAGACAAAATTGTGACAAAATTGAGAGACAAAATTGAGACAAACTTGAGACAAAATTAAGACGAAATTGAGACAAAATTTAGACAAAATTGAGACAAAATTGACAAAATTGACAAAATTGACAAAATTGACAAAATTGACAAAATTGACAAAATTGACAAAATTGACAAAATTGACAAAATTGACAAAATTGACAAAACTGTCAAAACTGACAAAATTGACAAAATTGACAAAATTAACAAAATTGACAAAGTTGACAAAATTCACAAAATTCACAAAATTCACAAAATTCACAAAATTCACAAAATTCACAAAATTCATAAAATTCACAAAATTCACTAAATTCACACAATTGACAAAATTGACAAAATTGAAAAAAAAACTGGAACTAATGTTTTAAATTTCTAACATTTCTTATCATTAATAATCATAATGATTATTATCACTAGGGCTAGCGATTTTTAGTGTTAATGAATACTTAATAACCAAATATTTTGCAATGTTAATGAAAAAAAAATGCTTTTAATGAAGTTTTGCCTGAACCTAATTGAAATACTAAAATTTACCTATTTCTGAAATTTGATTTTACTTTTGATGAATATGACATTCAGTATATGCTTCGTTTAGGAGATATTTCAGCAAATTAAATTTCTTAAATGTCAATAAAATTAAAATATGTAGCTGAATCATAAATTCATAAATTCAACTTTTTCCAAATTTCTCAAAATTAATCCAATGCAGTTTTTTTTCCAAAAAAATAATTTGTCTCAGAGTGATTTATTTTCTATCTTCAACTACTGCTAAATTTAAGACACTTTCCTGAACAAAATCTGCTAAAAGTACACGTTTTTAATTAAATTTTAACGGTTTTCCAAATACCGTAAAATTTCAATGTTTTCGTGAAATTTCGATTTTTTGCCGTTAAAAATCACTAGCCCTAATAATCACTATTATCATAATATTATTCATAATAGTCCCCAGGTTATTTAACACTATCGTAAAGAAATTATATATTTTGTTAAATTTTTTATGTTGAAAAAAACATGATTTAGGTAAACACACTTTTTTTTTACTTTTCCAAAACATGATTAAATGATTGTAACAATTTAGATAAAATCTCAGACAATCAGACGTTGACAATTGAATTTTTTATTAAAAAATCCATTGTTGTGAGTGCACAAAATGTAGGTTTGTGTGCGTAAATACATTTTCAAAATTAAAAATTTCCTCTCGAGACTTCAAATTGTCCGTTAAACTGCTAATTTATAACGAAATCCACGACTGTTTATCTGTGATAAAATGTTACTCAAAAGAAAAACGCAAATGTCTCCCACACAAAAATTCACCACCAGACAGACACATCGACGACGACAACAACAACGCGACCGCGACAGATGGCGCGCTCGCGTCTTTCTAAAATACCCCAAAATATCATGCTTTTTGTGATACTCACACGCACACCAGCCATCCAACATGACGCGAGACGCGGCGTCGTGTTTTTTTTTTTTTTTTTGTTGCGAACCCAAAATGCAAAAAATAAAAAGTAGGAAGAGGAAAAAAACATGGAGGAATTTGACGTTTCGTGCGACGATTTCGAACTTACCCTAATTGACAGATTGCACCGAATTTGCAGCATTTGGATCAATTTTAGCTAACACAGCAGGCTTTGACAAATATACACAGAGAGAGAGAAACAAAAACAAGTTGGTTCAGGTTGATCCCGCTGAGTTTGTATTTATTTTTGTTTGCGCTAAGCTCCGACATCAAATTGCTGAAAGAGTTGTTTACGAACTGCGATGCAGCTCCCACATAAACCGTTTGGATTGTGGAGTTTATTGACAGATTATGCATTTCGAAGCAACTGTTCTGACACGATGACATTTGCTTCTACTCAATTTTGGGTTTGAAGCGGGTTACTTCGTTTTTGTGTGACTTTCAAGTCTCCAATTTAACAAAAATTTAAAATTCAATTATTGTCTCTCTTTAGTACTTAAAATTTAACCAAGCAGGTTAAACGACCTCCAACAAGCTCAGACAAAAACTCACCAAAGCACCCTTAAGTTTCTATTCCACCATCAGCAAAAACAAAAGATAAAAAAAACAGAGTAAAGATAAAACACCGCCACTTTGCCAAGCAATTCATTCGTTTTCCATGTTTTCCATTCAAACGTGCACTTGTGAGGGGAACAAAAAGTTGTTTTGTTTACATTTACAACTTTTACAATCGCTCTCTGGCAACCAGACGACGCCGCCGTCGTCGTCTTGTCATTGTCTTTGCCGGTTTCTTTGAAACTTTTTTTTTCCTCCTCAGACTTCTATTCAGCTTTGAAATGTCCCCACTTGCCCTTTTGTTTTCCACCGTCGCTTGGCAGCAATAATTTAAGCCACTTCTTTCCGCTTCAACGCGCTGAAGGAGGAAAAAAACGAAGTTTTGTTTTGGTTTCCCTTTAAGCGTGTAGCGCTGTCAAATTTGCGCACGCTGAAGACACACAGACAAACAGACGTCGATCGTTGAACAGGATGACTGTTTTGTTGACAGTCTTCTTTCTTTGTCCACTTTCTTTGTTTTGCTTGAGCTGTCAAACGCGTGTAAAGTGAGCTGTGGTGAGTTTGACATTGGAGTGGTGAGTTTCTCCAGACATTCAAAATGACGCTTAAATTTTAGTGTCTGTGCTAAAGTTAGATAGTATCTAACAGGTTGTTAATCGATAAAATTATCGAGGCTCGATAATTCTATCGGCGATAATATATTCGCCGATGATGAACGATAACTATTTTTTTTTAAATCGACTAAATTCAACTTTCAAAAAATCAAATCAAATTATTCGCTCTACAGCATTGCCTTGGCGTTCTCGATTACGAGATTCCTACTCGAAAATAGGTGTTCGAAGGCTTGATTGTTGAGGCAATTGCAAACCTCTTTTTACAACTAAGCTTCCATCCACCCCAGGATTCGAACTGACGACCTTTGGATTGTTAGTCCAACTGCCTACCAGCGACTCCACCGAGGCAGGACCCAGGGAGACGACTCCTACACCTGGACTGAGCTATCGACCTAACCTTTTTAAGTTAGTCCGGGGCCAACATTTACTTCCCGTACGATGGAAGGCGTGGTCAAACAAATCTCGTCTCAAAATTTGCCACCGGGACCTTCTGGGATCAAACCCAGGCCGACTGGGTGAGTGGCAACCACGCTTACCCCTACACCACGGTCCTGGCAACTTTATCATGTTATATTTTCAATGCTTTCACTAATTTTTCAAAAAAATGTAAGATTTGACAAAATCACATTATTTTTGTGAAAACATCGAAAATTTTCAAAAATTCAATAGATTTTCAAATCAACGCAAATATGCTTAAAAATGGTTCTAAATGCAGGGGAATGCATTTTAAATTAAATTCAGCTGATTGCACCTAAATTTTTGGTTGAAATTTCGAAGTTTTTTGAAAAGAAAAATTTTTTGCCCTCTGATTTTTTAGGCCAACTTTGAAGGGGGTGGGGAAGACAAAAAAATTAAATAAAGTTTATACTAGCCTTATTTTTTCGAAAATATTCATATTTTCAAAATTTACAATATAGGTATGAAGTGAAATTTGCTATTCATTTTGAAATTATTAGAGTCATTTTTAGAAAATACTAAAATATTCACAAAATATCATATTTTTCGAAAGTACTGAAATTTTCGCAATTTGAAATATGGACATTTTTTATAGTTTTTGTTGAAAACTCAAATATTCACAAAATACCTATTTTTCGAAAATGTTCAAATTTCATAATATGTATATCAAACGAAGCGGAAATTTGTATGCTTTTGTATGAATTTTGTGTGCTTTTCAATTTGAATTTCAACATTAAAAATAATCTAATAAAATGAAAACACATAGAAAATTTCGCTTCGTTTGAAAGCCACAATGCAAATTTTGAAAACATTAGTATTTTTGAAAAACAAATGATATTTTGTGAAAAATTTGTGTATTTTCAATAAAAAAAACTTTATAAAGGTGAAAAAGCATACAAAATTTCGCCTTATTTATTGCGAATTTTGAAAAATTTAGTATTCTAGAAAAAATATGGAATTTGGTGAAAATTTTGGTTTTTTCAATGAAACTAAAAAAGTGAATTCGCCTCGTTTGATACCCACATTTCAAATTTTGAGAACTTTAGTATATTCGAAAAAAAGGTATTTTGTGAATGCTTTGTGTTTAAAAAAAAGGCTCAAATAAGGTGAAAAAGCATTCAAAATTTCGCTTCGTTTAATATCCATATTGCAAATTTAAGGGGTTACATACATGTATATCGGCAAAAAAAATCGGAGGTTAGTATGAGCACACACTTCAACTTTTTTAAATTCTTTTTTCAGGGCATTATAATATACATTTTCACCTACTAACAAATCAAATTTGAAGACATTTGGTTGCACCATTGCCGAGATATAGCAATTTCAAGTTAGCAATTTCAAAAAACGGGTGCCACGATATCTCAACACAGTCTTGACCAAATTGGCTAAAAATTTTGGTGAAGACTCGTTAAACCGATTCCGAGTGCATGACGAAGCCCGATTTTCAAAAAGTTTATTTTAAAAAAAGATAAAAATATTTTTGTGTTTTTGATAAAAAAACCAAAAGTTTTTGATTTTTGTATTTTTCAAAATAGCAAATTTTAAAAATTGGGCTTCGTCATGCACACGGGATACATCTTGAGAGTCTTCACCTCAAATTTCAGCCAATCTGGTCCTTCCCATCTCGAGATATCGTGGCACCCGTAAATCAACTCGGGTTTTAGAGAAAAAGGCCAACAAAATTTGACAGCCCACTTTGCGCATGGCAAAATTTTGAGCTTAAATCGTCTCTTACTCAGTTTAATCATGAAATATCTTCATGAAACTTTCAGGAGTGATTAATAATTATCCTTTGAGTGGATTTAACAAATATTCTGTAATTTAAAATTTTGTGATTTTCTACATGTATGTAACCCCTTAAGTATTTTCGAAAAATAAGGTTTTGCCTTCCTCACCTTACTGAGGAAAGGCTATAAAATCACTCGAAAACTGAACTTCTCAATTAGACCTCCTAGACCCACCTTCATGTATACCTATCGACTCAGAATCGAATTCTGAGCAAATGTTTGTGTGTGTGTGTGTGTGTGTAGGGATGTGGGTCTGTGTACCAAAAAATATGCACTCGATTATCTCAGCTCACCGATTTGGACCGTTTTGATCTCATTCGATTCGTCTTGGGGTCCCATAAGTCCCTATTGAAAATTATGAAGTTTAGTAAAGTACTTCAAAAGTTATGCTAAAAAAACGATTTTGACTAAAGTCCGGAAAATTGTAAAAAGGGTGGTTTTTGTAAGAAACTCCAGCATATTATACATTTTTAGACCCGTCGTTGAACAGGTAATCAAAAGTCCTTTCCAACGCGTCCAAAACATTGAAGATCTGACAACCCTATCAAAAGTTATAAGCACTTAAAAGTTATTTATACACTTTTTGGAGGCTAGTTCTCAGATATTTAGATGAAAACGTATTCCAAATATATCATGCGACCTATCTTTGGATAGGTAATTTAAAGACCTTCCCACGAGCGTGTCTATTTTGGATAGCATTACCCTTTGAATGAGAGGAAGGCACCAACCACCTAAGGGTGGATTAAGTAACGTTTTTTGTGAAAATTTTAGTTTAAAAAAAACTCTAGTAAGTGAAAAGGCATACAAAATGTTGCTTCGTTCGATATCCATATTTCAAATTTTGAAAATTGGAGTACTTTCGAAAAAATACAGCATTTTGTGAAAATTTTAGTTTTTTTAAACGAAATTTTGTATGCTTTTTTAATTTTTTTTATAGATTTTTTTTTAAATTGTAAAATTTTCTCAAAATACCGTATTTTTCAAAAATACTAAAATTTTTTTTTTTAATTTTAGTTATAGACAAAAAACTCTAATAAAGTGAAAACGCATACAAAATTTCGCTTCGTTTGATACCCATATTGCAAATTATGAAAATTTTGAGTATTTTCGAAAAAATACTATATTTTGTGAACAATTTAGAGTATTTATACTTGGGATCTTTCACAAACCACTTAGGGGAGGGGGGTTGAGCGATTGAGATTTCAAAAAGTGTCCACGTGGTTTATGGATAGTCCCCTTTGAAACTTACCACATTTTCAAAAAATATATTCTTGGTGAAAGCATTGAAATTTAACATTTAACATTTAAGCCGATTTTACAAAGATTAACAAAATGAGTTATCGTCAATCATCGACGATAAGCTTATCACCGATAGAATTATCGAAATGACGATAATGATCGAATTATCGTTGTCTTTAGACGATAATATTCTCGACAATAATTTCATCGATTAACTAGATACTGAATTTGACAGCTCAACATCAATTCAAAACAACAACAAATCAAACAAAAAGAGCTAAAAAATGATTACCGTAATCTGGGGTGAATCGGGACTACAGTCTGAATAGGGACAGCAGTTTTTAGACCACTTAAAGCTTTTAAATTTGGAAATGGATGTACACATTTTGTTGGTCTGAGTCTGTTCTAACCGAAACCAACCAGAAAAATCACAATATTGTGCTCCAACATGGTTAAAACTGCTGTCCCAATTCGCCCCATGTGTCCCGATTGACCCCCAGTTTACGGTAACATGAGTCCTTTTCTAACAGCGAAAAAAAAAGGTTTTTCAAAACTGTTAAAAAGGAAATTTGGGAGTTCCACTCACAGCGGAAACCTTCCGGCTGGGAAAAAAGTAAAAGAGAAGCGAACTAGAGATTTTTGTTGTTCTTTTATTTATAATGTCATTATCTGGGGCTCTCGATGTTGGCCTTCCTTTGTTGCCCTGCTCTGATGGATGCTGGAAAGAGAAAGGAGGGGGGGGGGAATGGGGGAAGGTAAACAATAACAAAATCTTCCAAAAGATGGCTCCGATTGGGGAAGTAAACAAAGTAATTTGATGCGTTGTTTTCGGGTTTTTCAAGGAAAAAGAGGTTAAAAAGGGTTGAACGTAGAACGCACTTTTTGTTAGTTTATGAAGAAAAGAGTAAACAAATTTACATATTTATCGAGGCAATTTTACACAGTTTTTTTTTTACACACAATCTGTCCACATTCCTTTATGTAATATTACCATTGTTTTTTTTTTACGGTGTAGTAGTTTCCTGAATAGAACCAAATGAGCGTATATTTGTTTGGCCTTGTTAATTGTACCACAAACAAGGAGACGTACAAATTTTAAAGCCAACTTGAATCAAATAATTCATCACAATTCACAAAAATATTTAAATAAAATAAATCAAAAGATATTCATTGTTCAAACTTGTTCCCAATTTTAAGGTCACTGTCAAATGTTTTATAAGCAAATTTTTTTCTTCTTCTTTTTGACAGGCGGCCTGTTTGACAGCGACACTGATGACGTTTCACTCGCCTTCCAGTACGCGGTCGAGGCCGTCAACAACGAGAAGCTGTCCTACTCCAATTACCGGCTGGAAGCGGTACCGGTGACGGTCAAGTACGGCGACCAGTTCGACGTGTCCAAGAAGCTGTGCAAGGTGCTGCGGGTGAGTCAATTCAAGTATTTTTTTGCGGATTGTTATTTCTAGAACTCAAAGTTTGATCAAAAGAGTTCAGCTCAACTTGTTTTACAATCCGATTTTATAGTTGCAGCACTTTGCAAACATCGTTACTGTTGCACTCTGTCTCTCCGACATTTAATGGCTTCAATTACTTCCATCTCATATACAAACTCAATAAATTAATCACTTCGCACTTCCTCGCCCAATGAAACTCATTCGCCTCACTTCGTTTGGCGTCGTCGTCATCGTCTACGTCGTTTGTTCAAGTTTTGCGTTGGTAAAAGTTCCACCACAGACAAACAGACGTGAGTCGTCTTCAAAGTCTATCGATCAACAATTTAACGGTCAATTTGAATGATCACAATTTGATTTGAACTCACCACTGCTCATTTGCACACGTTTTGACAGTTGGTTGTGCCATCTTGTGCAGTGCGCACGTTCGCCTACTAGATGACTCTAGTGAGAAGTGATTGATTTGTTTTTTTATAGGTCTGTTTGTCTGTCTGCACGTTTTTCAATATTCTCCTCATAAATAATTAAATTGACGGCGTTCATTTTCGGAAGAAGATATGTGTGTACACAAAACACACACACACACACACGCGTGTTTGAGCACCAACAAAGTCTGTTTAAATTTTCACCCAGCTTCGTCGCTTCCTTGCTCCCCCTCGGAATAGAACAAACTGGGTGGCAATTTCCACGCGCGAGTTTTGTTCGCCCGTCGAAACGGCACGTGTGAAGAGACAAAAAACCGCATTTGAAGTTTTCATGCGATTTTTTTTCAAATATGAGGCGAAATTTGTCAAATTCCTTTCTATCTTTCCTTAACATTCCATTGTTTGGACCATTTTTTGGACCACCCTAACACAGCGTTGGTCACCCTAATGGCCAAATAGAAAAAATGGGTCGATTTATTTGGGTCAAGAACACACACACACACACACCAATTTGTAGCCAATTCGAAGCATTTTGTTTTTCTTTAACTTTCAAATGGAACTGCTGTCAGGAGAGTTTGATACGGTATGTCCACGCATCCTTCCTCCCCTGCCGCAGTGGTTGGAAACGCAAATTTAGCAGGAATAATTTTTTTCCGTTTCAGGGATGCATTTTCGAGCTTCGGTGTCTAAAAAGCATTTGTTAAAAATGTTTTTTTTTTCGCCTTTTGATCAAAACTATATTAGGGTGGTCCAACAATTTCTAATATTTTCAAAAACTATCTTCGCGCCTAGATGAGATAGAGGTACACATTCTTGGGCAGCATTGTAGTACTAGTTATTTCAAACAACTTTGCCGAAGGCACCAAATCTTTATCTCTAAATCTGTTAATGTTCTAATGCATTTTATATGGAAAGCACTAGGGTGGCCCATAAAAAAAAGGTTTCTTTTTTGTGTTATTTTTGGCGATTTTGGTGCCTTGGGGACATATTAAGAGCATAAAAATACACATCTTTTGAAACGTGAACGACGTCGCTAGGTCATTTTGGTAAAAAGTTTCAGCATTTTTAATGTTTTTAATATGCCTTTTTCAAATGTTTGTATCTTTTCGAGGGGTACAATACATTTTCTAACAAACATAATATATCTTTTTTTTTCTAATTCATTTGAGCCACCCTAATCAGATATCGTATCCTCTGCTACTTCACTTATTAAAACAGGTTATGTATTTGAATTTTGTTCTAAATGATTTTTTTTTCTTTTTCTTTCCAAGCAAACTAAAAAATCATATTTTATTAAATTACAGTCGAATCTCTGGCTGTCGATCTTCTCGATATCAATATTGCTCCATCTATCGATGAATTCTTCAGTCCCTTCAAACTGCATACTTCGATTGGCTTTATTCCTCGATATTTTCTCTTGCTTGAAGAATCTCTTCCTCGACGGTCCCTTGGATTCTGTTTGCTTTAAAAATCTCTTCCGGTTGTCAATATTGTCACTATCTCATGGCTTGCATAGACATTTTTCTTTGCGAAACGAAGCTTTGAAGGGTGTTTGACATTAGTTTGTTTTTGTTTGCTGGACGTTGCCATGATTCTCTCCCATAGCTGGGTACCAAGAAAAACATATTTTCAATCGAGTCTTCATTTTGCATCGTTCTGTAAACTAATGATTCTCTTCCTCGACGGTCCCTTGGATATTGACAACCAGAGAGTCGACTGTATATGAATATGAACCATCCTAGATCATCTAAGATCACCCTAGATTCCATGAAAATAGAAGTCTAATCAACTAGAAACAATCTAAAATGCATTTTTCTGCATTGATAATCATATTTATCATGTTTGGGCTTGTTTAAAAATGTTTTGATTTTTTATGAAATTCCAATGTACAGCATCGCAAATAATTAATTTTTCGCTAAAATAAAATATTCGTGAATACTTAGATATTTTGGAAACTAAAGATGGCAAAACAACTGGACAGGTGTAGAATGCATTTTAAAACACTTTCTTCATTAAAATATTGAAACCATGGCTCGTAGTTTCAATTTTTATACTTTTTTTTATTGTTTAGCCTCCCCCCCCCTCGACTTAGGTCAGAGTCGAGGGACATAAACTTCAAAAAATATTTGCAACGGCCTAACTTGGGTTTAAGAAAAACCCTTTGAAGAAGTTTTAAGCTTTCATATGCACCGCGGAGCATTTTTTTTTTGTTACCCCCTCGAAAAGATACAAACATTTGAAAAAGGCCTATTAAAAACATTCAAAACGCTGCAACTTTTCACCAAAATGACCTAGCGACTTCGTTCACGTTTCAAAAGATGTGTATTTTATGCTCTAAATATGTCCTCAAGACACCAAAATTGCCAAAAGTAAAATCAAAAAAGATATGCAATAGAAACCTTTTTTAAAGGACCACCCTTATGCTTTCTAATCCCTATCGCAGCCAGTCTTTCGAGGGCATCCTGGAAAATGCCTTAGGTGGATTGACGCCTAGCATCCTCTTGTCATTATTAAAATTTGCAGTGCCCCAATGCAATAAAATGCTTTGCAACATCACAAAACGTTAAAGCGGCCAGGCCAACTGCGTAAAGTTAACCGCAAAGATGATTCGTTGAAGTGGATTGAGTTTTGAGCACGAATGTTCATACCACAACACCTTTCTGAATCTACATGAGAGGAAGAAACGTGGGGATCCCCCGCTCACGTTCCTGTTTATAAAAGCAATGCATCGTTGGGGGCACCATGCTCTTGGATGATACAAAAAAGTCAATTAAAAAGTAATAACACCCAAGTAACATTTTAGGCTTTATCAAAGCTGTCACAACCTCTACATCAGCCAAAACCAACATTAAAACCACTTGGTCGTAACAGCCTCCCCAGAACCCCGATAAACCTCTGTTAAAACCCAAAAGTAATTTATAAAACCTACATAGGAGTTCAAGGCTTTACAACTGAATCCTAACAACATCCTCAAAGCCTTTATAAAACCTTTGTTAAAACCTAGTCAGGAGTTAAGTAAAAATGACATTTCATACGTCTTCAAACGTCTAGTGCCAAATAGATTTTATTTTGGCAAAAAATAAGTCTTTGTCTTGCCACATGATAAAATGGAGATGGTTTGCAAAAATTGCGTTGATAAATAACAGATACAGTCATGCCTCGGTTTAGCACCGCATATGGGAGATGCAATACCGAGGCGTGCATAACCGAGGCACAGAGCTTATGGGATTTTGGCTATATGGGAGACATTGGCTTAATCGTACGAAAAATCATGCAAACATTAAAAAATTATAGTGTTTTGAAATCGGGATGATGTCAGCTATCCATTAAAATTATTATTTCATGAAAATACGTATTTTTCCTGTGTTTCAAAAATGCATTTTTTTTTCTCTAAAGAAACCAAAAATATATTGTTATTGGAATATGGGTATCAAATGATCAGGTTTTTTCATACATTTCGGATATAATAACAACATTTTTAGAAAATACTCCAAATTTTCACAAAACTACGTATTTTCGAAAAAACTACTCAAAATTTCAATTTTTACAATATTGGTATCAAACGATCGGGATTTTTTCATACATTTCAAATGTAATAACAACATTTTTAGAAAATACTCAAAATTTTCACAAAACTACGTATTTTCGAATAAAATACTCAAAATTTCCGTTTTTACGATGTGGGTGTCGAACGATCGGGATTTTTTCATACATTTCGAAAGTTAATAAAAAAATGAAAATACTCGAAATTTTCACAAAACTTCGTATTTTTGAAAAAAAAAATGATTTGATTATTTATAAAACTTATTGAAAGCCATTTAGCTTTTACTAGTTAGAACCTATTAATTAGCTCTTGCTTATTGGTTGCGGCGAATGCCCAAATAAAACTATTAAGCAATCAAGATGCTACCATAAAACCTTAATACAACTATGTTGGGGCTAATTGGTTTAAAAATGTTACTTGGGCATGGTCACCATTTCCAACTAATTTAAAAATTTAAATAAAATTAATTTTTTTTTTTTAAAATGGGTGCACCTGCACATTAAAATTATACATAAAAAAATAATCCGACTCACCTTGAAGAAAATTGCTCAGCTACAACTACCGTTCCAGTTTCCATTTAGAAGGGACACAGAAACTTCTGTCGCTCTCACACCTGGCAACTTTGTGGAATTACCGACCTGAATGGGCCACCCTAATGCTTTTCATATAAAATGCTGTAGAATGAACAAATTAAGAGATAATTCTGAATTTCGCTGGTTAGTCATAAAAAATGAGCATAAAAATGCCAATGGAAATTCAAAAAAAGATATAACTATCGAAAAAGAAATTACCGTGTGCTAGCTAGTGAGTTAATCTAGTTATTAAATTTGAAGAAATCGCCTTCCAAGAAGGAGTGCAAGCGCACTCAGGCTGATCGTTTCATAGATCACCAGCCAAAATGCGATAAACAGTGAAGTGATATTTTTATTTGGCTTTACTACATTCTGTCGAGCTCCGAGAAGTGTAACCCTTAAAACAGAAATCAATTTTAAAATATATTAGGGAAATTAAAAATATACTAAAAAAACACCAAAAACATACTACAAATGAGCAATTGTAAACAACAAAATAAATATCAAATTTCAAAAGACCAAGAGTCTAAACCGAAATTAACGCCGGAACCACGTGTGCATCCACGCGATTTTCTCTCGCAAAAGAAAACAGCACGAAACCCACCCGCCCCTGACTATGGTTTACGTTTATTGGCTTTTATTTTAATTGAAAATTTTAATTGTTTTCCCGCCGTTGCTATGGGGTGGCTATTATCTGTTGCACGTGCACGTGGAAAATTTTAACCCGGGCAGACGGTAATAACAAAATTAATAATATTTCAATAACAAATCCTGTTAAAATAACAGAAAGTGTTATTATTTTATCCTGAAGTTCAACTTTAAGAAGAAAAAATAATAACAGTTTCTGATAAAATAACAAAATTTGGCATTGAAGTGATGTTATATTGAAAATGTTTAATAACACGCTAATAAGAGGAAATGTTGTACATTTCAAAAATTCTCCTAATGACAAAATTTGTTATTTGTTCGGTATACTGACTTAGAAATAAAATTACCATAAATCGCACAAATGGAAAAGTTTCTTAGTGTCCATAACACAATCTGTTATTATTTTTTCTTTTGTTAAATATGTTTAGATCTTTGGGATAATTTTGTCTAATTTCATCGGGGTCATTATTTTGGCCATGAAATGGGGTCCTTAATCTTAAATTATTCTAAAAAGTTGAAATTTTGAAAGTTGATTTTTTTAATTATTTGATATATTCCCTAAAGGACTTTGTTTATAATGGTTAGAACTATGGGATAATTTTGACCAATTTCGACAGGGTCATTATTTTGGCCATGAAATGGGGTCCTTAAGCTAAAATTATTCTAAAAAGTTGAAATTTCGAAAGTTGATTTTTTTAATTATTTGATATACCCCCTAAAGGACCTTTTTATAATGGTTAGAACTATGGGATAATTTTGACCAATTTCGACAGGGTCATTATTTTGGCCATGAAATGGGGTCCTTAAGCTAAAATTATTCTAAAAAGTTGAAATTTTGAAAGTTGTTTTTTTTTAATTATTTGATATATTCCCTAAAGGACTTTGTTTATAATGGTTAGAACTATGGGATAATTTTGACCAATTTCGACAGGGTCATTATTTTGGCCATGAAATGGGGTCCTTAAGCTAAAATTATTCTAAAAAGTTGAAATTTCGAAAGTTGATTTTTTTAATTATTTGATATACCCCCTAAAGGACTTTGTTTATAATGGTTAGAACTATGGGATGATTTTGACCAATTTCGACAGGGTCATTATTTTGGCCATGAAATGGAGTCCTTAAGCTAAAATTATTCTAAAAAGTTGAAATTTTGAAAGTTGATTTTTTTAATTATTTGATATATTCCCTAAAGGACTTTGTTTATAATGGTTAGAACTATGGGATAATTTTGACCAATTTCGTCGCGGTCATTATTTTGGCCATGAAATGGGTTCCTTAAGCTAAAATTATTCTAAAAAGTTGAAATTTCGAAAGTTGATTTTTTTAATTATTTGATATACCCCCTAAAGGACTTGGTTTATAATGGTTAGAACTATGGGATAATTTTGACCAATTTCGACAGGGTCATTATTTTGGCCATGAAATGGGGTCCTTATGCTAAAATTATTCTAAAAAGTTGAAATTTTGAAAGTTGATTTTTTTTATCATTTGATATACCTCCTAAAGGACTTTGTTTATAATGGTTAGAACTATGGGATAATTTTGACCAATTTCGACAGGGTCATTATTTTGGCCATGAAATGGGGTCCTTAAGCTAAAATTATTCTAAAAAGTTGAAATTTTGAATGTTGATTTTTTTAATTATTTGATATACCCCCTAAAGGACTTTGTTTATAATGGTTAGAACTATGGGATAATTTTGTCTAATTTCGTCAGGGTCATTATTTTGGCCATGAAATGGGGTCCTTAAGCTAAAATTATTCTAAAAAGTTGAAATTTTGAAAGTTGTTTTTTTTTAATTATTTGATATATTCCCTAAAGGACTTTGTTTATAATGGTTAGAATTATGGGATGATTTTGACCAATTTCGTCAGGGTCATTATTTTGGCCATGAAATGGGGTCCTTAAGCTAAAATTATTCTAAAAAGTTGAAATTTTGAAAGTTGATTTTTTTTAATTATTTGATATACCTCCTAAAGGAATTTGTTTAAAATGGTTAGAACTATGGGATTTCTTTGACCAATTTCGTCGGGGTCATTATTTTGGTTATTAAATGGGGTTCTTAAGCTAAATTTATTCTAATAAGTTGAAATTTTGAAAGTTAATTTTTTTTAATTATTTGATATACCTCCTAAGGGACTTGCTAAAATTGGCTAGAACTATAGGATAATTTCGACCAATTTCGTCGGAGTCATTATTTTGGCCATGAACTGGGGTCCTTAAGCTAAAACTATTTTAAAAAGTTGAAATTTTGAAAGTTGATTTTTTAATTATTTGATATACCCCCAAAGGGATTTTGCTCAAATTGGCTAGAACTATGAAATAGTTATGACCAATTTCATCGGGGTGATTTATTCACCATGAAACGGGGTTTTTAGCTAAAATTAATCCGATAAAATTAACTTTTGAGAGTTCATTGTTTTAAATTTTGTTATATTCCCTAACGGAATTGATTTTTTTTTGAGAATTTTTGAAGTGTGAATAACAAAAACTGTTATTATTTTCACAGAGCCAGGAAGTCGGAGCTGACGTTGAAGTTCGAGCTGGAGTGAGACCTCGGAGACGGCATCGAATTCAGCTAATTTTCAGCAACTTTTACTTGGAGTCGGAATCTGTTAAGTCGGGTATTTTTGGAGAGCTGAAGTCGTCGTTGACGTCAAATCCTGCATCCAGAGTCCGAGTTGTCTTCAAAGTCGCTTGGAAGTACCCGACTCTGCAGCTCTGACTAGTACAAAGGAGTCATGATAACTGCAGGTTTATTTGCAAATTACAAATAAACCAAAACAATTTTTTTTTTGTTATGGAGACATACCAGTTTAATAACATTTTTTGTTATTATGCTGCTCCACCTCTCCGCACAAAATAACAAATCTTGTTATTCCTTCATGATTCCTTCTGTGTTATTGGTTTGTTAGTGCAATAACAACATAATAACAGCTTATGTGATTTTTCGAACAAATCTTTGTTATTGATTTTTGTTATTTTAACAACTAATCCGATCATTCGAATAACATATTTCGATCTTCTCACAATATCAAAAACTGACCTTCCCAAGTTATTTCCGTCTACTCGGGAACTGGCATTCCCGCACTGCTTGCATTACCGGGTTGCTGGGATTGTGGATTTAGATTGCCGATATGAGTTTTTTATTTATTGGTACGAATTTTGAGGTCATGTTCTTTTATTGTTTAACTGGTTGAAATCATTTAAAATTAAAAAAAAAATCCTTAGAAAATTACTTTTACTTTCATAACAATTTTCACCAGAAGAAAACGCTGATTAATAAATGCAGTACATCCTAGGCCAGCCCTACTGGGTCGTGTTTACCGCAGAGAGGATTCTGAGAACGTATCACATTTTAAAGAATCTACAGGCATAGTTTTACACATTTACCATTTTTTGCACCTTTTTACGTCGAAATTGAACAAAAAATCGTCGATTTGTTCATTATAGCTCAACTTTCAAAATCAATCGGAACTGCTTTTTTCCCATATAACCATAAAATCAAAATTCAGCATAAAAAAAAACCAACCCTCGAGCAACATGCATTCCAATCTAGAAAGCTTCATTAACAGTCGAACGCATCAAGCTGCTGCGTGACTCACTCCCAACTCCAAATATCACCGTCCCGTCCCACTGGGTAAACTTCACCACGGCGATCCATTTCAGTGCAGTTCAGTGCAGTTCAGTGCAGTTGCGCCACGCCACGCCAAGTTTATTGACTTTATCGAGTTAATTAAAGTGATGGATCGCTTGATCTCGTATCACGCTGGTGCTGCCATCTACCGGTAATTCTACGCTTCTCGAGCCAGCCCCGGTTTGCCATCATATCCCATAATCACCGGCACGGAACACGGGCTAGTTCAATGATTGGACCTCAACTAAAGGCCATGAGTCGGGGGTCACAGACAAAAACGAGAGCGGAAAGTGCGCTGCAAATGGTGGAGATGTCAAGAAAGTGCTACGGTAGCGCCTCTAGTGGTGATTTTTGAAAGTTGTTGACAGTTCATAAGAAACGAAATCCAAAATGGACTAGCGAACACTTCCACTTGTCTGTGAGCAAGTCGTAGAGTGCTCACGTTCATGATACACTTAACCGATTAAAAGGGTTATAGATTTAATTACTGCTCTCTTTGAAACTTTTTTATCCCAACTAGGCAACTATGGCAAACGAACTGATATTGGTTTCATTTCCCCTTTTATTCTCAAAAAGTAAAACTTAAAAAAAATCGAGTCAATAGCAATCTGTGCGACCACTGCAAGCCCCGGCAAAGCTTTATTAGCCTCACGATGCCCACCGCCACAATCCGGTGTCCAGTGTTGCCAGAGCTAAACCAACATGACTTATGAACACCGGAGTGTCACCATGAGCTGCCTCCCCGGCAGTGTTGCCAACCTCCTCCTCGTTCCACAGAGTTTCCGCGTCATTTGAATAATTTTTGGGACCACCGGGAATAATAACCACCAACGAGAACGAGCGGGCAGCACTGTTTGTTTGCTTTTGGGAAATGTATACGGGGAGGCTGGAGTCCGCTTGGCCTTTTTGGTGGAAGATTCAGGTAAATCAGTTCGAAAAGTAAATCTTTGCTTCAGATCCACTAAAATAAAATACTTAAAAATATATCAATTTTCTTTAGGCAGTGCTTCCAGATTTCAGGAAATATTTATTTTAAATTATGTAATTAGCTTAAACGTAATTTCATTCAAGGCTAAATAGATAATTTCCCATGACAATATTACCAGAAATTGATTAACTCATAAAACTTTTTTATAAAAAAAACTGATAAACAATTTAACAAAAAGAAAATTATTTTTCTATTTTTTTTAAATATCTTCAAATTTAAAAAAAAAAATATGATCAGAAAAAAATAAAGAAAATTAAATATTTATTCAAGGAACTGTCCATAAACCACGTGAACCTTTTTTTGGAAATTGTAGAAACTTTGAAACTCCCCTCCACACTATTTATAATTACTCATACAAAAAAACACAAAAAAAAACAATTTAAGCTTTAAAAATCTATGAAAATTAAAAACAAAAATTCAATCATTCATAAACAATCGTTAAAACTCTAAGTTGTTTTTTTTTAATATATCTGGAGAGATACAAAAAAACTACTAAGGCTATTCAAATATCATTTTAAGTTTTTGTTTTGGTTTGTAGGGCATAATAAATAATTATTAACTTAATATGACATTTCCATTGAAAAAAAGTGTAAAATCGTGCAGTATGTTACATTATGCTTATTTACGTATTTTTATTAATTTTAAATTAATCTATTTAATCTATTTAAAAAATAATAATATTGGGGTACACGGGAATCAAGAAAATTAAAAAAAAACTAAAAAATGAAGTGAATAAAGTGACTCAACTAAAAAAAATTCTATAAAATTGAAATGCTTTTTTCCATGTTGTAAATATTAGAAACTTTTGAAATGATAAAAGAAAACACAAATATTATTTTAAAATATATTTTAAAAAGTTTATCTAAAAAAAGTTAAAAATTCAAAAACCGTAAAACCGCACAATTCTAAAAAATGAATACAATTTCAAAAAAATCAAAGCAAATTGAAAATATCTAAAACACTCTAATATTCCAATCAAAATGAAAATGCTAAATTAATCTAATTAAGGTTTAAAAAAATATTTAAAATAATATTTTATTTTCTGGAACATTCTGAACAAAAACATAATTTTTTGAATATTATTTTTATTTCAAATTCTACATAATTTTCTCTAGTTCAACCATTTTTTTAAATAATAAAGCTTCTATAAAATTATAAAAGTCAGACAATTTGTCTAGATGCTACCAAATTAATAAAAAAAATCTGTAAAATTCTACTTATTTCTCTTAATTTCCAAAAAAAATCTACCAAAACAAAAAAAATATTCAAAACCTTCATAATCTTTTGCTAAATTTTAAAAAAAGTCTTAAATTTTCTATAAAAAATCAAGAAAATTATTATTAATTAACGAAAAGAAACTAATAATTAAAAAAATCTGAAATAAATGTTAATTTACATTTTTTAAACTCTAAGGCCGTTGGAAATATTTATCAAAGTTTATGTCACCCCCCCCCCCCCCCTTCCCTCTTCCCCTCCCCTCAAAATTGGTTCGAAAAATCTGGGGGCAAAACACAATTTTTCATTAAACTGGGAATTTCAATGAAAAAAGAAGTCTAATCATATAAAAACGCCTTTTTATGCATTGATAATCATTTTAAATTTATTTGGGCCCCCCCTCCCCACGGCTTTGGCCAGAGTCGAAGGACATAAACTTCAAAAAATAATTGCAACGGACTAATAAATCCTGAATATTTGTTAATTATGAAAATAATTTAAAAAAAACTGAAAATTTCTTTAAAACTTTGATTTTATTAAAATTTGAAAAATAAAAATTCAAAATTTATCCAAAAAAATATTTTAGTTTTACTAAAACAGAAAAAAATCTTGTTTTGAAAAAAAATATTTTCAATTGTAAAAAAAAAACTTTCAATTGTAAAAAAAAAACTTTTTTTATGGTTTCAACATTTTTTTTAAATGATCAAAATTCTATAAAATTATTCCTAAGTTAGCTAAATTGATCAAAATTCTACAAAATTAAAACAAAATCTATAAAATTCTGAATTCTAATAATCTAAATAAAATTCTGATAAACTCAAAAACTTACCAAAAATCTTCAGAATACATAAAACCATATAAATTTTTTGTTGAATTTTGAAATATTCCAAAATTGATTACTCAAAAAAAAATATAATTATGCTTTTTTAATCCAAAACAAAGAATTTGAAAAACATTTTTTTTTTTTCATTTCTGATGAAACATGTTTATTTGCGAATTTTGGAAATGACGTTTTTTTTATTTTAAATCATACAAAGTCGTTGCAAAAATTTCTTAAACTTTATGTCACACCCCTTCCCTTCCATTTCTTCTAAATTGCTACGAAAAAATAGGGGACAATTTTTTTTCCAAAACAGTTGAGAATATTTTCAAAAAATGTATAGTATAATCATGAAAAATATTGAATTGTTTCCAACGAAAACAATCCAATTTAAAATAAAAAGCTGAAACAATCCAAAAATGCTTAACCGATGTGAAAATTGTAAAGTTAAGAGGGAGCGATTCAAAACATTATAAAAGATATATCTGAAAATCTCATTTTTTTTTCTCATTTTTTTTTATTCTTAAAGTAATCCATTTTACCCCTTAGATCCCATTCCCCAGAGGATATAGCTTTCCGAAAACCAACATTCCCCGACTCAACATCAAACTATCGTCACACCATTATAGTCACAGTACACACAAAGTACCCCCCCCCCCTTCTTTCTTCATTCTCCCATCAAGTCGGACCCCCCTCCCTCATAGCTAAAGAAGTGTGTGGGTGGGGGAGAGAGGGGCGGTCCGCAAAATTTTACAAACGAGAATATATACACAAAACGATTCCGGAATTGTTTACAATAAAATGTAACTTTGACGGGGATATGAGTGAGGACAACCACCCCGCAAGACCCCCCCCCCCTTGGTTTGAGTTTTAGATGAATGGCAAAATATCTCCCTGCCGGTTGACTGACTGACTGGCCGACTAAAATGCTGTTGAGGGGGGATCCATTCCGGCAGAGTAAATAGACGATAAATATTTTGTGGTCGAGCTCAAGAGTTGCATTTGTTTGCACATTCGTTTGTTGGCCGCCCTCTGTGTCGCGCTGGACAGATGTTTTGGAAATTTTCGGCCGAAATTTGTTGACTCAACTGCAGTGGGATGTAAATATCTGGGGAATTTGGAGGGTTATTGTGTTGGGGATCACTACGGTTACGTGATTGATGAATGGTCCCCCAGCTGTCAAACGACAAGCCACGTGGTTTAAATGAAAACAATTAAATGTTAAACAACATTGAGGTGACGCAAAGTTTACTCGCAAAATGTCAAATTTATTCTATCACGTAGTTTCTGAATAGCCCCTCTTCAATGAAGCTTTCTCCCATACAGCAAAATCGTGCGATTTAACTCAGAGAATGAGTACATTTTAGCCAACGTGTACCCCCTCTGAACTGACAGTTCCTGGTTCATTGGCCACAACTAAAGGTTCCCGGAGGGAGAGGGCTGGCCCCTCTGGAGCCACCAATTTATTCACAGTCATCTGTCTAGTTTTACCCCCTCTCCCCTACTTCCTTAAACATAACCACAAACATCGAAAGTTGTGTGTGTTAATTTATTCATATTCTATTCATTTGGCCCTCCCGGATTAGGATCTGTCAGAAAGAGGAAGAGAGCGGGAGGGGGTCTTTCGGAAAATTTATCTGCTCTTGAACGACTCTATGAATAATTGGGGCTTGCTGCGTTTCTGCAGACAGAGAGAGAGCACGAGAAATCGGTCTCTACTAAATGTCAACACATGGTGTGACGATGGTAGCGCCACCGGCGCCGACGACGGCTGTCGCCTGCATTAATGTATTATTATTAATTCATTAGGAAATAATTTCCGCACGAAAGTTTCGCGATGTGGGCGGATGGGGAGGGGGGGGGGGGGTCAAGATCCTGTTTAGCATATGTCAAGAGAAAGACAGAAAGTGCGATCCATTTCGGATCGTTGTGGGATTTGTGTCTTGTGCCGTTTTGTTGCTGATATGTTGCAAAGTTGTTTTTAATTGATCGCGGCAGCTTTGATCCCAGCAGGCTTTGACAGATTTCGTTCGTCGAGCGTTATCTTCCCGGATAACATGTGCCCGGGCTATTAATTTTGCATTTGCATCGGGAAACATGCCGGGCAGTGCAGTCCTGGGCAGATTTTAAAATGGGTTAGTGGGTGATGAACTACGGTAGGTTAAATCACAGACAAATAGACGTAAATCAATCACTTCGTCGAGATCGTGCTATCTTGTCGTCCCAAGTAACATTTTTTTCCAGGAGTTCTACAAGAGCTCTTCAAGATAGCTACAGCATAGCAGTTTGGACCGCGGTAGGATAAAACTCTCTTCAAGTACTCTTCCAAACTCCTGAAGAAGTTTTGAAGAGAATTTTATCCTACCGCGGTCCAAACTGCTATGCTGTAGCTATCTTGAAGAGCTCTTGTAGAACTCCTGGAAAAAATGTTACTTGGGGTACGTCAACATTGGGCCACATTGAGTTAAGCGTGCCAATTTGTGCAGCTCTCAAAGCCTCACTTTTTGACCTTGACAGATCAACAAAAAATCTTAATAAAAACTCCCTGCAGGGTGGCCACTCAAGTCGGGAAATCAGGAATGTCGGGAAAAAGTTGGGAGTTCGCCAAAATTTGCCAAAATTCGGGAAAAAGTCGGGAACTTGTAATTTTTTGCCGAAAAGTCTGGAAAAGTCTGGAAAAGTCGGAAATCCCAAGAATACCTTCCTCGAGAAGAATTCGCGAACGTGATGTTGCGAAGGATCTCGCGCGCCGACGCACAAGGAGCAGGAAGGTCAAGAGTATCAGCCCCACCGATAGTTGTCGCTTTTGAAAGCAAGTTCAAGAGGAACGAGTTTATGAAGGCCTACTTCACAAAGAAGAATCTGTCGCTGAATGATCTTGGCTTTCCATCTGGTGAACGGGTGTACATCAACGAGAACCTGTCAGCTCAGAACCACGCACCTTTCAACAAGCCATGGCTTGGAAGAGGGAGAAGAAGATTCATTCGGTGAAGGTGTCGGATGGGATGGTATTCGTCCACACATCGAAGGAGTCGAAATCAATCCGGATCTTCCAAGGCACAGTAATTTGCAACCAGAAGGAACCACCGATGCTGTTCCCGAAGCCAGGAACCTTGGAGGGAGACAGCTCGGGATGATTCATCTGTTTCGTCGTAGTTTTCCGAGAGAGTTGTCATCGTCATCAGATCGCGTTGCCGTTCATCTGTTTTAGTTAAGTATTTTTATCTTTTTTTTGCATTCCATTCAGTTTTTTCCGTTTTTATCATTAGCTTAAACTTCAAGTTATTTTAATTGATTATTCATCTGTTTTTGTTGCTTAAATTTGTTTTGAACTCTTGTTTAATTTAATTTTGTTTGGATTTAGATGATAGTAGATTTGCCCAGCAGTACAGGATTTTTTGTTGTTATTGTTATTTTGTTTGTTTAAGCAGTTTATCTGAAAACCAAAACAGCACTATTATCTTTTGTTTTGTCCTGATTGCTCTTTTCCTACGCGTGTTTTTCTCTACATAGATTTATATATTTTTATGACTAATACTGTGAACAACGTGCAAGAACTGCGATTTGAACCAATCAATGCAACTCTGAAAAATAATCTTTCGAAAGAAAATGGATTTAAAGTTGGTCATTTAAATACATGTTCTATAATCTGTCATCACGATGATGTTAAAAACATTTTCACTCGAACAGGATTTGACTGTATAGGTTTTACCGAAACATGGTTGAATTCTGATATAAAGGATGCTCTGATTAAATTCGACAATTTTGAAATTCTGAGACATGATCGTAATTCTACAACAAGAGTGAGAGGAGGAGGAGTAGCACTTTTTGTACGCCCTGAATACAAAACTAAAATTATTAAAACATCCCCAAGAGATAGTATTGAATATATGTTTTGTGAATTAAAAGTAGGTCAGTTGCAAGTTGTGGTTGGTGTTATCTATAAACCCCCAACCTTGAATGATTTTAGTTTTTCTTTGAGGATCTTGGTAACATATCTTCAACTTATAATAATATTATTCTTATGGGTGATTTCAATATTAATATTCTTGTCTCAAATCCAATGTCAAACAACTTTACTCGTCTTATAAATAGTTTTTCTCTCTCAATAGTCAACAAATCATTTCCAACTCATTTTCATAACACAGGTTCCTCATTGCTTGACTATTTCATATGTTCAGAAAATCTATCATCTACTCTATTCTCTCAAGTTTCTGTTCCAGCCGTGTCACACCATGATCTTATTTACACTGTTTTTAATTTACCTGTTTCTGTTGCGTCTTTAAAAACCATATTTTTCAGAAATTTTAATCGCATTGATAAGGAAGCCGTTAGAAATGATTTTCCAAACTTTAATTTTGATCAGCTTAATGGAATAGTGGATTGCGAAACTTTGGCTTCAAATTTTAATCATAAATTAATTCAACTAGTGAACAAGCATGCCCCTCTAAAAACGAAAACAATTCTACCAACAAGCTGCCCATGGTATTCTAGAGAAGCATATAATGCATGTGTAGATCGGAATTTAGCTTACCGTTTTTGGAAAAACAATAGAACTCTTGAAAACAAACTTGTTTACAATCGTTTTCGAAATCGTGCTACAAATCTGATTGGAATTGCAAAAAAACAGTATTCTGCTAAATTATTTGATCCAACCTTGCCATCCAAAACAATTTGGAAAAACTTTAAAAGTCTTGGATTTAGGGACGACCCAGATAACCTTGACGATAAATTTAAACCTGAAGATGTTAGTAACTGTTTTATCCAAAAAATTGAGAACTATCCAACTGGAAACAGACAACCTACTATTATTCCTGATATCGTTGAAGAAGACCAATTCAAATTCCGAGCTGTTACTGAAGATGAAGTCCATAAAGCTATACTTAGAATTAAATCTGATGCAATAGGGTATGATGAAATTCCACTTAAATTTGTTAAACTTTTTCTTGATCTTTTGATTCCATACATTACGCTTTTATACAATAAAATCATTTCTACAAATACCTTTCCAACAATATATAAACTGGCTATAGTTAAACCGATACCTAAAATAAAAAATCCATCTAATCCTAACGATCTGAGACCTATTTCTATTTTGCCATCATTATCAAAAGGTTGTGAAATCTTGCTGAAGGATCAAATAGTTCAATATGTTACATTCAAAAAACTTATCACACCATTTCAATCTGGTTTTCGAGAACACCATAGTACATCCACCATTATTACAAAAGTTTGCCAGGATATAAATGCATCATTTGATTCTAACTATGTTACAGTACTTATCTTATTGGACTTCACTAAAGCCTTTGATTTGATTGACCACAGAATATTTATAGATAAACTTAAAGAACAATTTCAATTTTCTAGTGATGCTTGTGATCTTATGAAAAGCTACCTGAGTGACCGTTCGCAATTAGTTCAAATTAACGGAGTCCGATCTCAGTTTAGGTCTACAAAAAGAGGTGTACCGCAAGGTTCCGTTTTTGGTCCGTTGGCGTATACATTATCCGTTAACGATTTGCCTAGTTTTATAACTCATTGTAATAAACAATCTTTTGCCGATGATACACAGATTTACCTTTCTTGCCCAGTTGATCAGCTTCCTAACAAAATATCTCTAATAAACTCTGATTTATCTGCTATTTCTCGTTACTGTAAGGATAATGGACTTGTTTTAAATACTTCAAAAACAAAAGCAATAATTTTTTCCCGTCAGAATACAGTTCTTCCTCACTTACCTCCTATTCAAATCGACAATGAAAATGTAGAAATAGTTGATGAATGCTTGAACTTAGGTATTAAAATGAACAAACATCTTACATGGGAGGATCATGTATCTCTAATAAAGAAAAAGGTCTATTCAACTCTTCGAACTCTAAATTGCCATAGACACACATTATCAATTGACACTAAAATAAAGCTAGTACACACACTATTAATGCCTCATTTCATTTACGGCAATGTTATATTTTCTAAAATGAATGTTGACACTGAAAGACACCTACAAGTTTGCTTCAATAGTTGTATCCGTTTCATCTACAATTTAAGGAGATTCGATCATGTTTCACAATTTCAAAGGTCAATTTTTGATTTGTCTTTGAGCAAGTTCTATCAGTTTCAATTGTTGTTATTTTTATTCAAACTTATAAATTTCAAAGAGCCGCAATATCTTTTCGAAAGTTTAGTTTTCAGTCGTTCAAATCGCACAAATAATATTATAATACCAGTTCACCACACTAACTTTATGGGAAATTCATTCGCAGTTCGAGGCGCACGTTTGTGGAATGATTTGCCGCATAACTTAAAATCTATAACTTTATTTAGTGAATTCAAGCGTAGGTGTAAAGAGCATTTAAAAATTCAATTTGAGTTTTGTTTTGGTTTTGATTAAGCAATGCCTTGTATTACACACTCTTTTATAACTACATACACAGCTGATAATCAGTCTTAAATTTATTACTGAATTCTACTTAAACAAGTAATTTGTCGTATTATCGACATTTTTATATCTTTAGCTTATTTCGTTTTAGTTTTTAATTTAGTTTTTAGTTTCAATGAAACATAAGGTCCTTATCATTTAAGTCAATGTATACAAAAAAGGTTTTACCTTCGGTATATTAATGAAAAATAAAATACAAATACAAATACAAATACAAATACAATACTTGTTTAAAACTATTTCCAATTTTCAAATTAAATCTACTCATTTTTTATATTTAGTAACTTTTTTTGCACTCTGTCACATGAATTCAAATCCGAAATAAGTTTCTCACATATAACACCGAACTATGCGGGATTCTTCCCTTTTTGTTGAAAAGTACACCATGTACTTCCGAGTGCTGCGCAAAATCAAACTTTTTTCAGTAAAATCGCTGTATCTCGTCAATAGTTCATTTTGGTTTGAGGTCTACATTGATTATTATGTAAAATTGTCCGGAGAACACGATGGTGATAAAATAAAACAAATAAAAATATAAGGAATTGGTCGAAACTGAATTTTAATACTTAAAACGTTATTTTTATCGAATCCCTAGGTCAATTTTCTATAAAATACAACCTGTAGAAAGTCTTTTGCTCAAATAGTTGCAAAGTTATGATTAAAAGAAAAAAAAGTTTTTTAGAAAATCGTCAAAAAAGAGGGCGGTGCCAAAAAAAAGAGGGATGGTCCAATCAGCACCAAACTTGAGATTTCTGTTAACTATCGATAGATGAACGTTCCCTCCAAGTTTGGTCCAAATCGGTGAAGGTCGAGTCCAAAAGTGTACTAAGTTGACCTGGAATGACCCATATACTTCCCCCTTCCTGAATGAAAAACAAGGAAAACTTTTAAACGTTTTGAACACATAAAGAAAATATTGAAATTGCAAAAACTAATCCAATTTTGATTTAAGTTATTGCAAATGTGTTTAAGAATTTGTCTCTACAAATTTCTCTTTGATAAAAAATATATAATTGTACTGTATATATATAATACTGATAACACGAAAAAATCAACATTGATTAAAAATTGAATATCAAAATTTACAATAATAAAGAGGGAAGCTAGTGAAAAAAAGCATTGAAATTATAAGGGCTTAAAAGGGGTAACTTGACTTGCCACCCTGCCAATATTTTTTACGCTTTGATTTTTTAGAATTTTTTAACGATGTATATCAAAAATCCAAGAATGTTAGCTTGTTGTATACATGTTTGTGAATGTTTGGTGAAAGTTTGATGCAATTTGGATGATTTTTAGAAAAACTGAGTGGTCCATAAACAACGTAGTTTTCATATTCCTTGTTAAAAATGGTAAACTTTGACACTCATATTGCTTGAAAAATAATAATTCTGGAATAGCTGCGTGGTTGGCCATATTCCGAGTTCCGCTGGGGTACTTGGAACCGGTGCCAAAGTGGCCAGGTCGGTCCAATATCGGTTCTTGTGATCATAAATAAAAATGATTTTGGATGCGCTGTAATTTAAATCCTGTTCGGCTGGTTTTTGTTTGACAATGTATTGACCACTCCGTAGGTTCCCCGGAATTCTCCGGAACCGGTTCCGGGTTGGCCAGTGGCCACCAAAGCATTCCCAAAGACCTGTCTTGAGTTGGTGCTTCAAAATCATGAATTTTTATACCCATATTGTTAGGTTCATAACGGGAAACTTGCGTTAAAAAAGCAAAATACTCTATTTTTCAAAACTACGTTGTTTATGGACCACTCAGTTTTCCTAAAAATCATCCAAATTGCATCAAACTTTCACCAAATATTCACAAACATGTATACAACAAGCTTACATTCTTGGATTTTTGATATCCATCGTTAAAAAATTCTAAAAAATCAAAGCGTAAAAAATATTGGCAGGGTGGCAAGTCAAGTTACCGTTATTTTCAAAAGCATTGATTTAATTTCTACTCTGAATCAAAATAATGAGTGCTTAAATTTTAGAAGTTATTTTTTAATTTAGGAATTTGTTGTTAGTTTGTGTGTTTTACGAAAATTGACATTGACTTTTTATAAGGAGTTTTTTTTTATTTGAAATCATGCTTTGCAAAATAAATGGCTCTTATTTTTGTTTTGTTTTTTTTTGTACAACTTTTTATCAATGAAAATTTCATTTTAGCTATACATATTTTTTAAATAGTCCCTGAAACATAAACTATAAATTGAAATATGGATTGGTTTTACCAAAAATCAATTTCTAAGAGTTTTTTAATATTCTTTCAAACATGAACAGTTCTTTTAACTATCTAAAGAGATTGGTTTTATTTTTTTGTTGTTGTATGTATTTGCTTTTTTTAGAGTGATTATTTCCTTAAAAAGATAATTTTGTAAAATCATCTTAGATTTTTTTTTAATATTCCCAATTTTTTTTTATTTTTTCCGTGTTTATGAGGTCATTTTAAGCAACTTTTGTTCTACGAAAAACTTTACTTCTCTTGTTTTCTGTTTTTCTTGTTTTATGTTTTGCATTTTAATTTGCATTTATCTTGTTTAGTTTATTTATGTTTTTGATAGTATTTGGTCTATTCTACCACCTACTATTATTACATTTTGCCTTTCTAATTTTTTCATGTTTTTACAGTAACTTTTTCAATTTTTAGCTTGTTTTTTCACATTTTTGGTTCTAGAATGGCACCATTATCATTCAAATAGTAAAAAAGGTGCAGTGGTAATGCTACAGGCATAACCATCATGACGAAGAACTTCGGACACAAAAGTTAATGATTTTTTTATAGCTTTATTATTTGCGTTTCTTGGCCACAAAATCAATCACGAAACGGTAATTTCTTAAGATCTATTTATTTCTGCTCTAAGATCTTATGGTATTTCTGCTCTAAGATCTTATGGTATTTTGACGTTGGATAACGTCTAAAGTTTTTAAACGCTTCACAGCTAATCGTAATGTCAAGATTTTCGTGCCAGTTGATTTGAAATCATTTCATAAATTAAACTTTTGGCATTGAAAAATTTTTTAGAAATATTTTGAAATAATAAAAAGCCATTAGGCTGGTACAAATATTTTTAAAAGTTTTGTCACCCCCTTCAAAATTGGCCCGAAAAATCAGGAAGCAAAAAAAATATTTTTACAATAAACTTCAAAATTTCAAAATTGCCATTTGCAGGTTCAATATCAAAACAATGAATTTTGATATCCATATTGCAACAACCCGTATGTTTCGGTTAATGTTACCCTGGGCCCAAGAGGAACCTGCTTTGAGGGCACCGGCCACTCCAGGTTTTGGCCACTACTGTCGAAATGTCAATTTTAGTTCAGTATCAAAAACCATGAATTTTGATACCCATATTGCCACAACTCGTATGGTTCTGTAAATGTCCCCCGGGCCCCGGGAGAACCTGCTTCGAGGGCACCAGCCAGTACAGGTTGTGGCCACTACTGCCGAAATGGCCATTTTCATGTTCAGCATCAAAAACCATGAATTTTGATACCCATATTGCCAAAACTCGTATGGTTCTGTAAAAGGCCCTCCGGGCCCCGGGGGAACCTTCTTTGAGGGCACCGGCCACTCCAGGTTTTAGCCACCACTGCCGAAATGGCCATTTTCATGTTCAGTATCAAAAACCATGAATTTTGATACCCATATTGCCAGAACTCAAATAGTTCTGTAAAAGTCCCCCCAGGCCCCGGGGGAACCTGCTTTGAAATCACCGGCCACTCCAGGTTTTGGCCACCACTGTCGAAATGGCCATTTTCATGTTCAGTATCAAAAACCATAAATTTTGATACCCATATTGCCAAAACTCGTATGGTTCTGTAAAAGGACCTCGGGGGAACCTTCTTTGAGGGCACCGGCCACTCCAGGTTGTGGCCACTACTGTCGAAATGTCAATTTTAGTTCAGTATCAAAAACCATGAATTTTGATACCCATATTGCCACAACTCATATGGTTCTGTAAATGTCCCCCGGGCCCCGGGAGAACCTGCTTCGAGGGCACCAGCCAGTACAGGTTGTGGCCACTACTGCCGAAATGGCCATTTTCATGTTCAGTATCAAAAACCATGAATTTTGATACCCATATTGCCAAAACTCGTATGGTTCTGTAAAAGGCCCTCCGGGCCCCGGGGGAACCTTCTTTGAGGGCACCGGCCACTCCAGGTTTTAGCCACCACTGCCGACATGGCCATTTTCATGTTCAGTATCAAAAACCATGAATTTTGATACCCATATTGCCACAACTCAAATAGTTCTGTAAAAGTCCCCCCAGGCCCCGGGGGAACCTGCTTTGAAATCACCGGCCACTCCAGGTTTTGGCCACCACTGCCGAAATGGCCATTTTCATGTTCAGTATCAAAAACCATAAATTTTGATACCCATATTGCCAAAACTCGTATGGTTCTGTAAAAGGACCTCGGGGGAACCTTCTTTGAGGGCACCGGCCACTCCAGGTTTTGGCCACCACTGTTGAAATGGCCATTTTCATGTTCAGTATCAAAAACCATAAATTTTGATACCCATATTGCAAAAACTCGTATGGTTCAGTAAATGTCCCCCCAGGCCCCGGGGGACCTTCTTTGAGGGCACCGGCCACTCCAGGTTTTGGCCACCACTGGCGTAAACAAAATCTTTGAACGAATTGGGGGAAGCTTCCTGACTGACCCGGCTGTGCATCCCGGGGCCGTGACCAATTACACGAGCTCGTAGTAGATTCGTTGTACTAACCCATACAACAGGGCTACAACAATTTTCACACAGTCTACTAGGTTAAACGATTTTACTCCACTGCCTAAAAGTTGCCTCCGCTGGCGGTTTTGCTCGTCCCCGGGTGTATCTGTAGTTGGTCGCAGTCTTTGATGGCCTTTTCAGGTGACGAATTTAGATACATCAATCGAACATCCGTGGAAGGGAAACTCGACGCATCGAACCCAATCAGCGTGTACCATGAAACGGGAGTGTGTATATATGGTGTGTCGTTCTACGGCATTCGCACACAATTTGCCCTCTTCGGTGCTGCTCTCCGATCTCTCTCTCTCTCTCTCTCTCTCTCTCTCTCTCTCTCTCTCTAGAAAATAAAGGTAATTTTTCAGAAGAAATCCTTCTCCGGAAGAGAGAATTTGGGGCTCTCTCTCCCTGCTGCTGCTGCTTCAAGCGTCTGCGGCTCAGATAGTTATTATGAGCCGACCCGACTTGTTCAGCATCTCGGTGGCAACTAAGTGGAGTGGAAAGGGTAGAACGCATTTTTATACTTCTATTTCGCTATTACTTCCCCTCTTTTCACAAGCACGCAAGATTTTTTCCTCATTTTGCCCTTCCTACTGCATTCGCCACCAAGATTTTATCGTTCCGCGATATGCCAAAACAAAAATCTATAAATATAGGTCGATTTGTCATTTTCGCAATCATTTCACTCTCGACTTTCAACGAGGAAGGGACGACGCGTTAGCAAATGAGGAAAGGTGAAGGCGAGAAACAGACACGGTAGTCTCGAGCTGGGCCGCAGTTCCCAGTCGGACGAGTCAACCAAACCGGGAATACCTGACGGCGGAGATGCTTGAGCTGAGGATAAAGTTGAAGCGTTCAACGTCGTTTCGATGGGGCTTTTTCTGAGCCAGTGTTTTTTGAAGGCTGTTGCCAGCAATCGGCGACGGCTCCAAATTTTCGAAAAAGTTATTCTGACTTGTGCATTTTTGCAGCAGGCGATTTTTCCCTCTCCGTGCTCACACACACACACACACACACACACACACACACACACACACACACACACACACACACAAGCGCGTATGACATTCTACCACACAGAAACAGTGGTTTCATGCTAACTCTGTGGTGAAATGATTTTTATTCGATCTTTTTTTAAATTTTTAGGGAACATTCTTAGAGGGAAATTTTGAAGGAACAACTCTTTCGTGAGATATTTGGTGGCCCTGAAAAGGGCCGTTTGTTTATCAAATCTTCCGCGAGGTGTAGTGCTTCATTCGGGCCGCTTCTCCGGTCAACGTTGAGGAAGATGTCCATGGCTTTGGTCTGGGTCAACCTGCATCAGCACCACGTTCCTAAGTGCTACTTGCGGCGGGGATTTTGCTTCTTGTCCGTTACACTTGCGATGGTTGAGGAGCAGGGCCTGGTCTGCAGTGGCGATTCGTTCCGAAGTTCCGATCCTTCGGGGTGATGGCGGCCAGATTCGTTTCGTCAACCAGCGGACGGGCCGCGGGCTTGGCCGGTTTCCTCTCTCCTTCGGAACCTTGGCCTGTGGTTTGCTTCTCCTGCGGAGCTGCGGTTGTTCTTCGTTGTTTGTCCGTTGGGCTGCCTAGGAAATTTTCGCCTTCTGCGCCCTCTTCTGCTGCAGCTGATGTGGCCTCGACGACGATCCAAAAATTATGAGCTGAAGTGAGGCGCAGCAGGCTGAGATTTTGGACTGCACGCGCTTACACTCACACACACACATATGTAATCGCTCGTAAATTTCGAGGTGATTCTGATAGAGTTATCTAAGCCCGCTCTCACGCACACTAGCACGCCATTTGTTTTGCTGGACTGTACAAAATTTAACCTCAATCTTTTTCGTGTACGTACACGCAATACATACGCACGTAGATAACTCTATTCCGAGGCTGGATTTAATTTCATTTCCGTTTTGCGTAACCGTGCAGCAACATCACTGAGGAGCAGCTACATTTTGATACCTTTATTGCCCCAACTCTTATGGTTCCGCCAATTTCAAATTTCATGTCCAGTATCAAGAACCCTGAAGTTTGATACCCATATTGCCCCAACTCTTATGGTTCCGCAAATGTCCCCTCATCGGAACACCCCCGAGGGCTCCGGTCACTCCGGATTGCGGCCACTACAAATTTCATGTCCAGTATCAAAAACCCTGAAGTTTGATACTTATATTGCCCCAACTCTTATGGTTCCGCAAATGTCCCCTTATCGGAACATCCCCGGGGCCTACGGCCACTCCAGGTGGTGGCCACTACTGCCAAAATGTCAAATTTCATGTCCAGTATCAAAAACCCTGAAGTTTGATACTTATATTGCCCCAACTTTTATGGTTCCGCAAATGTCCCCTTATCGGAACATCCCCGGGGCCTCCGGCCACTCTAGGTTGCGGCCATTACTGCCAAAATGTCAAATTGCATGTCCAGTATCAAAATCCCTTAAGTTTGATACCCATATTGCCCCAACTCTTATGGTTCCGCAAATGTTCCCTTATCGGAACATCCCCGGGGCCTCCAGGTGGTGGCCACTACTGCCAAGCGCTTGGTGGCGCTTGCGAGAGGAGCTGAGCTCCTCTCGCTTCGGTGGTAGACCACCGACTGAAGCCAGCCTTCCGATTTCCCATGGTTTTGTAGGGAAGCGGGAAGGCTAGTTCCTGAAGACGCCACCTAGTGGCGCTTGCGAGAGGAGCTGAGCTCCTCTCGCTTCGGTGGTAGACCACCGACTAAAGCCAGCTTTCAAATTTCCCGTGGTTTTGTAGGGAAGAGAGAAGGCTGGCGCTCGCGAGAAGAGCTGAGCTCCTCTCGCTTCGGTGGTAGACCACCGACTAAACTAATGCTGTGGAGGGGGTGGCGTTTATATTTATATCAAAACCGTCGGCCGCGCTGCTTCTGTGATTTTCCCCTCTGCTTGGGGAAGGCGTTTCATTTTTCGGTTTCATTTGGAAATTTTGGATTGCTACCCTGTATAGAGCCCTAAGACGAAGTTCTTCGTCAAAAAAATGCGTAGAAAAATAG
The DNA here is from genome assembly GCF_015732765.1 of Culex quinquefasciatus. NCBI lineage: Eukaryota > Metazoa > Arthropoda > Insecta > Diptera > Culicidae > Culex > Culex quinquefasciatus. Next base: position 118,268,695 of record NC_051861.1, read on the forward strand.
TCTGGGACACTACAAAAATTACTACATACTTCTTTTTACTTAAAATATCGGAAATGTTAGTAAAAAAAAAAAATCCATTTCTAAAAACATTGGCAAAGTCACATAAAACAAGCCTAACTTCCATCCCTAACATTTTCTGAAATTTTATGAGTTCTTCTTTACAATGCTATTCAAAGATCAAAAATTGGTTGAAAATGGATTTTTTACATTCATTTCAACATGGCAGATTCTACATTTTTTAGAGAGTAATTTTCGTTTATTACTGTAAAAATTGTTTGATTCGAACATGAGCACTGAGCAGTTCTTTAAAAAAATAGTGATGCTGTCAAAAATTTCAAAAAAAAAAAATATTTTCTATAATGCAGGTATATTTAAGGGGTTACATATATGTAGAAAATCACAATATTTCATATTACAGATTATTTGATAAATCCACTCAAAAGATGATTATTAATCACTCCTGAAAGTTTCATGAAGATATTTCATGATTAAACTGTGTAAGAGACGATTTAAGTTCAAAATTATGCCATGCGCAAAGCGGGTTGTCAAACTTTGTAGGCGTTTTTCGCTAAACCCCGAGTTCTCGATATCTCGAGATGGGATGGACCAAATTGGCTGAAATTTGAGGTGAAGACTCTCGTGTGCATGACGAAGCCCAATTTTTAAAATTTGCTTTTTAAAAAAAAATACAAAAATCTAAAACTAGCTGTTATTTATAAGAAAAACACAAACGTATTTTTATCTTTTTTCAAAATAAACTTTTTGAAAATTTTGAGCCGATTTGGTCAAGACAGTGTTGAGATATCGTGGCACCCGTTTTTTGAAACTGCTAAATTGAAATTGCTATATCTCGGCAACAATGCAACCAAATATTTTCAAATTAGTTTTGAAAGTAGGTGAAAATGTATATTGTAATGCCATGAAAAAAGAATTTGAAAAAAGTTGAAGTGTGTGCTCATACTAACATCTAATTTGTAATCCCTTAAAAAAAATAGTTTAAAATCGATTGTATGGTTATTTTCAATGATTTAACATTCACCGTCTAACATAGGGCATATGTCGTTATTTTGGACCTACTAAGCAGAGCGCACTATTAATTTGATGTACTCTTAGTGGCTGCTTAGTTCATTTTACACGAATAAGTTGGTGTTTTAATGCTAAAGCTCGTACATTATCAAGGTTTTGATTTAAAAAACATCTTATACGGCAAAAAAACACTTTTGTCCCTATTTTGGGTCTATTGCTCCTAGGATTCGACCTTCAATGTGCCTATATTCGACCCACCTTCTGATTGATTGAAATTTCGAAAGCACGTGGCGAAGCTGGATTTAGTCTGACATTTCGTCGGTTTCGATAACTGTCAAATTTCTATGGGGTACCCTGTAAACAGTTTGACAGTTCTCGATTTGAGCAATCAGCCTTTTCTCTTTTTCCGAGTCACGACGTTCTAGCAAGATTCTGGCAGAACCAGCTCTGCTAGAATAAGTCGTGACTGGGTTGTTGCCCAAATTGGAAAATATGTAATGAAAAACAAAAAAAAATGTAAAATTTATAAATAATACATCTAAACTCAACCTTCTCTTTTTCTCACGCAGTCCGGCGTCGCCGCCATCTTCGGGCCCAACTCGCCGAAAGCGGCGGTCCACGTGCAGAGCATCTGCGACGAGAAGGAAATGCCCCACATCGAAACGCGCTGGGACGCCTACACGCGCCTTCCCACCATCAACATCCATCCCCATCCGCACATTCTGGGCCGGGTGTTCCTGGACCTGGTGGTCGCCTTCGAGTGGAAGGACTTTACCATCATTTACGAGTCCGGTCCGTGGCTGCCGGGAATCTCCGACCTGCTCAAGATGTACGACCCGAAGGGCTACACCGTGACGGTGCGCCAGCTGGACCTGAAGCTGAACGGGAACTACCGGGCGGTTCTGCGGCGGGTCAAGCAGTCCGACGACAAGCACATCATACTGGCCGCTTCGGTCGACTCGATGCCGGAGATTTTGAAGCAGGCCCAGCAGGTCGGCCTGATGACGGACTACCATCAGTTTATCATCACGTCGATGGATTTGCACACGATCGATCTGGAGCCGTACCAGTACAGCGGGACGAACATCACCGGCATTCGGCTGGTCGATCCGGACGAGGAGAAGATTCATCAGGTTGGTTTGGAAATTGGAAATATTCAAACAAACCTTTTTTTGGGAGTTCCTTGGTGGAAATAATAGTCGTCAAACTTAAAGTACCGTGCGCCTCCATCAAAGTTTATTCGAAACATACAAAACTTTATGGAGAAGCCTGGTCCTTTAAGTTAGGTTAGTGAGATGGACTGAGATCTTCAATTCAACTAATAAAATCTAAATATAGTTTGCAATTTGTTATTTAATTGGGTATGGTAATTTGCTAGTGTAGACTTAGCCATCAGGTCGAGTCAAGGAAGAAACCTTAACAGTCTGGACCCCATACCTGATATTTCCGTTACATTTTACATTGTATTCCAGAAAGAAAGCGGGATATTTAAGACAATGGTTTCAGACTGTCGCAAATTCCCGATCCTAGTTTAAAATTAAAGTACAGTACTTGTTCGATAACTGGGCTGATCGAAAAATGACGAGGGGAACATCGATGCATTATTTTTGCATCAACTGACCCCTCGATAATTTTTCTTTATTATTGTTATTTGACGTTTCTCTACTTTTTGACTGGGCAACAACCCAGTTATCGCAGCCCACGGTGTGTTTTGTAGAACAAACTTATGATAAAAAATTCGGAATGTCTGATATTTGGCACCGCGAAAGAATGGCTCTTTCCCGTCCGACATTAATTTTTTTTTTTTTTGAAGATTATTTTCCGATTTTATGGGATATTTGTTAAAAAAAAGTCACAGAAAATTTGATGACATTTGTTCAATAATTAACGTATAAAAACGCTAGTGGAGCAATTGATCAACAAAAACAATAAAACGCGATGTTTTACTTGCTACTTGGTGAACCATCTTCAGAAATCAATTTTTAAGTTGGTCAAGGGATGTCCATAAACGACGAAATTTTCAAATTCGCTCATATTGTTGCCCCACCTTTATTAAGGATCCTGGCACGCTAGTCATTAGGACTATCCGGAAAAAAATATACACGGAAAACCCATTTTTTTAAATCACTTTTCATTGAAATAAATCGATTTGGGAAAACCTAACCCCCTTCATTTTTTTATTTTGTTCATGTGTTTTAGTGAACAAAAAGTGCTAGTTGATCTTAGCAACCGAAGGGTGGATCAACAATGTCCAACAAATTGTAGACAGTTTTCACAATTTTTTATAATATTTCTTTCAAATAAGGTTGAAAATTTACGCCTCATTTTTTTTTAACTTTAGCGTTTAAATGTCTTTAACTCGAAAACGGTGCATTTTATCAAAAATCGCATTGGTATTTTTTAGGTTTTTAATATAAAAAATAAACATCAATTCGATAGGGGAGCGGCCGTGGCTGACTGGTTACGGTGTTCGCTTGGTAAGCGAATGGTTCTGGGTTTGATTCCCATCTGCTCCCAACGAGAAAGTTAAGAACACATGAATTTGAAATAATGAATATGAACGAAAAATAAAAGTTGCTCGAGGCGGGGTTCGATCCTCCGTCCTTTGGATTGGTAAGCAAAAATGCTAACCACTAGGCCATGACGACTTGGTGAGCTTGGACTGGAATTAGGAACACTGTTACAGAGAGCGAGTTGTGGCGCTATAACCACGGCAAAGAGTCCAGGGCATTCGTGGAAATACAATGTCCCATCCCAGAGGGTCCCGGAGTACCAAACCTTCTTAGCATGGTGCTCCCAACGAATAAAACCAAATCTCGGAGCGTATGGTGGTGTGTCCCCACTAGGGTGCCCAGAATATGGGACTTTTTCTTAAACCTCGCTCCACAAGCTGATTATTGTTCCTTGAGCTATTTTAGGACTCTGGGCCAAATATGAGCAAAATTGGTCAACATTTACCCATTGATACTCGAAGGTGAAGTTTGTATGGGAAAAATTGAAAAAATTTATGGAAAAATCAACTTTCTTACGGTTTGATCTACACGGTGCGCTACTTGCATCCAAATATTCCCAAAAGTGAGATTATTATTGAAAATTTAATGCTCTACAACTTTGTAGAACATACCAAAGCTGTAAAACTTGATCAGGAAAAGTTATTAGCGATTTAAAAAAGTCATTTTTGTATGAAAAACTTTTTTTCACCAACTTTAGGCTCGGGTATCAATGGGTTAATCTCAACCAATTTCGCTCAAAATTTGCACAGATGCTTAAAATAACCCAAAAAACCGTTTTCCGCTTGTGGAGCAGGGGGTCATTTTTTTCTGGGCACCCTAGTCCCCAGGCTTCTTTCTCCCCTGTCGATTCAGACTCAGTGCTCAAACTCAACCCAATTACGAATCATCTCTGCGATACGGCTTTACGCAGTAGGCCTGGCCGCTTTAACGCTTGTGATGTTTCAATGCATTCTAATGCAATGGCGCACTACGAATGTTAATAAATGACAAGAAGAGTGCTAGGCGTCATCTAACCTAAGGCACACTCCAGGATCCCTTCGAAAGATTGGCTGCGCTAGGGTCTGATTAGATTAGATTAGATTAGAAAAAATAAACATCAATTCGATATTTAAGGATTTTTAAGAAAATTTATATCTCCGTAATAAAATAATAATATGTATGTGTGGCTCAGAAGTTTCCTATTTTGATCCTCTAACATATTTTTAAAAATTAAAAAAAAAATTGAATAAAAAAAGAGAATATTTTTAGAGTGCAGCTGACCTTTGTCCTGAATTGTTCTCAACTTACATCATTGCTGAAGACAAATATATTTCTTCCCGAGATAATGATTTTCAAGTATTTTGTAGAAGTTAGTAATTTAATATTCAAATATCTTAGCCAGTGAAAATTTTATACAAAATTTGGCGTCGTTTGTTTCCTATTTCATATAAAAATATAAGTAATTTCAAAAATAAACGAAATTGTGCGCAAATTTTTTAAAATTGATGCGTACAAATTCTGTTTTGTAAAAAAAATCACTCCAAATTATTCATATTTAAATAATTTATAAAAAAATACGATATTTTGTAAAAAAAAATGAATATTTTGTGGTAAAAATTTTGATATTTGAGATAGTTTTACAAATTTAATTATGAAAATTTATTTTGAACAAACTTACGGGAAATTGGACGAGCTTTCCGGTAAAAATATTTACGAAACTAAAAAACCAAGTCTTTTATATAGAAATTGCCAAAAATCACAAAAAAAAACAGTTTTCCATCATTTTTACTTTTGAACGGCTGTATCTTCCCAAGGATTGAACTTAGGACAATGGTCAATATGGAGACTTTTATGTAAAATTGTCTGGGGAATCGATTCCCACTATCGGTTTTTTGAAAATTTTGACGTTTAGACCACTTTTCAAAAAAACAGTTTTAGTAATTGATTTTTCTATTTTTTCAGGAGTGGCATACCATCCTGAATTTTTCGTGAGTGTTTTTGTAACATTTTAGGCTATTTCCTCAAACATTTTGAGCGAAAAATAATCGTGACATCACCTTGGAATTTAACTTATAAACTTAAAATCAAAAAATCTCATAGAAGTGGCGTGTATTTTTGTTTCAGTGTATTTTTTTCAGAAAGCCCGTCCAATTTGCTACAAGTTTGTCTTTGACCACTTTTTGATACGATGCAAAGGCTTCGAGACACAGTAATTTTTAAATTGCAAAATACAAAAATATTTAAAAACCTTACACCCTTCTCAAATGTTATTCTCGAGTACTGATGGATCCATAAACACAAAAATGGCTTATATAGGCCTAGGATAACATGTCTACAAAGTTTCATTGAAATCGGAGAGGGTCGGGTACAAAAGTACCAGAAAAAATCCTGATTTGAGCTGGAATTGCTCCATATACAAAACAGTAGGTTTTCTCATATAAATTTCCATACAAAATTGAAATAAAGTGCGCAAAGTGTGGACATGTGTGGTTATCGAAGGCCTAATATTTACACACTTAGATTTTTCTACCGAATTCGGTAGTTGAAAAATCGGTAAAGTTTAGATCGGCAAACCATCTGTCAAAATGAACATAATTTTACCGAATATCTGTTGTACGATGAACAAGAATGAACTGCTTTACCGAAATCGGTAATTTTTTGGTTTACCGAACTGTTCAGCAGTTGGAAATTCGGTAAACTTTACCGAATTCGGTAAAAAGATCTAAGTGTGTACATACCCTATTTGTAACGAAAGTTTCCAAAATTGTACGGACGAACAAATGATGTGAAATGCCTTCTTTGGTCATAAGCTGGGTGCTGAAAAGACAGAATGCGTAACGTGATTTTCGAATGCTCCCAATTGGGTCCTAAAATGAAGCTTAGATTGCTGATATTTTTGTTTACAGCGATAAAGCTTATTTTTCTGAGTACAATGACCCTTTGTACGACCACAAAGAGTTTAAAATGGATTTTTAAATCAATTTTGAAAAATTAACCTCGCGGTCCTTCTTGACAGAAAAGCTCCTACTTGACAGCTCGTTCCAAGGGGACCATAGTTGATCCATCGAAAAAATGTTGTCTTGTCAATTTTTTTTTAAGTTAAAATGAAAAAAAAAGATCAGAAATGGTTTTTAATCGTGTTTTTTACCGTTGTACATAAAAATTGACACAGGGCTTTAGTACCCAATTGCTCCTCACTAATACAAGTGCACTACTGCTGTAAACATAAACAAAGTAGAAGGCTTTGTTCAAGCTCAAGCGTGACTTTTTTTTGCTGCTGAAGTGACTTGTTTTGAAACATTTTGGATCTGTTGATGTTAAAGTTTTTGCTGAAAAATTAAGTGCTTCGCGCATTTTTTGTTCGTAGACTAAACGATGGGTAGCCAAAAGATGCTTTTTTTATTTTCCACGTGACGAAAAATTGCGTCAGAATTGGGTGGAATTTTGTGAACCAGAAGCACAGCCGAATGGAAGTTCCGAGATTATGTATCTTTGTATCTTAAGATTTGTTGACTTCGAATACCTCAAAAGTTCGAGTAATTTTTTAATCCTGACAAAATAAATTATAGATCGATTACAATACTTGCCACTTCTTGGTATCATTTTGCAAACAGTAAATTGGTTCCGCTTTGACAGTTCTAAATTGAGGCCGCTTTGCGAACCACTATTCTGCACCCAGGTCATAAGAATCCTGCCTTCTTAGGTCATAGGGAAATCGGCCAAAGCTGTTTAAAATTTAATCAACGCTATAAAAAAATGATTTAATAAAAGTTAAGGGAATGTTTATAAATTTAACGATTTGTATATTTATTCATTTTTAATTTATTGTAGAGTTCAATGTTTTAAGAAAAATTGTGTAAATTGTCCACACTTCATACAAAAAAGATTTTGTTTGTGTGGAAATTGTCCACGATGAAGAAGGGGGGGGTGGGCACCTCAATGAGGAAAGGCTATATAATCACTCGAAAAATGAACTTCTTTATTCGACCTCCTAGACCCACCTTCACGTATACCTATCGACTCAGAATCAAATTCTGGACAAATGTCTGTGCGTGTGTCTGGTTGTAAGTCCGTGCACCGAAAAATATGCACACGATTATCTTCGGACTGGATGAACCGATTTGGACCGTTTTAGGCTCATTCGATCCGTCTTGGGGTCCCACAAGACCCTAGTTAATATTATGAAGTTTAGATAAGTACTCTAAAAGTTATGCTAAAAAAACGATTTTGGCTAAACTCCGGAAGATTGTAAAAAGGGTGGTTCCAACGAGCCCAAAAGATTGAAGATCTGACAACCCCATCAAAAGTTATAAGTACTTTGGTGTTTTTTATACCTTTTTTTAGGCCGGATCTAAGATATTTTGATAAAAATAAGTGTTATTTATCCAGATTTTTAAGCTTAAATGGCGTTCGAATGGTGAACGCCAGAAATGTCAAAATCACGCAGGGGTACCAACATTACGAAAAAAGTGTGCCGTATGACAGCCACATTTTTTTTCTAATGTTGGTGCTACTGCGCGATTTTGACATTTCGGGCGTTCACAATTCGAACGCCATCTTCGCTTAAAAACCTGGATACACTTTTTAGAGACTGTGTAGTGTACAGCACTTGTTCGGTTACTGGGCTGAGAACGTAGCCCAGTCACCGAATGCTGCTCGCTAAGTGGGCTGAACGAAAAATTACGAGGGGAACAACGATGCATAATATTTCCCTGATGAAAAATAAAAATATATGTTACTCAAATTTATTTACAATGCTTACTTTTCATATTTCTTTAATTGTAACATGAAATTCAAGAAAAATTTGAAAAAAGTTTTTTTTATCTATTGAATATGATTTTTGCATCCATTAACCCCTCAGTAATTTCCGTTTGTTTTGGTTTTTTGACGTTTGTCTGCTTTTTAACTGGGCTACGGCCCAGTTATCGAGCGCCCAGTTAAAAAGCAGCCCAGTTAAACAACGCCCAGTTACCGAACAATTACTGTATTCACTTTATGAATGTGAGGAAGGCACCAACCACCTAAAGGTGGATTAAGTAACGTTTTTTTTTTTAAAGTGTCCACGAGGTTTATGGATGGTCCCTTATCTGAACTCCTACAATTTTCCAGGTCACAGAATTCCTGAACGCCTCCCAGATCTCCAAAACCCTGGAACTGAACCAGGGCCTGAACCCGGCCACGATGCGCGTCGAGACGGCCCTCATGTACGACGCGGTCCTGCTGTTCGCGGAAGCCCTGCGCCACCTGATCGGCATCGATCCCCCGCACCCGCTGGAACCGATCGCGCTCAAGTGCGAGGACGACAACACCTGGAAGAACGGGTACAGCATCATCAACTACATGAAGGCGTCCACGATCCACGGGCTAACGCGGGGGGTGAAGTTCGACCACGAGGGGCACCGGTCGGACTTTCTGCTGGACATTGTCGAGCTGGGCCCGGCCGGGCTGGAGAAGGTCGGGGTGTGGAACTCGACCGAGGGGCTTAATTTTACGCGCAAGAAGGAACTGACGGCGCTGGCGCTGGACGACGGAACGCTGCAGAATCGTACGTTCATCGTGTTGACGGCGATTTCGCCCCCGTACGGGATGTTGAAGGACTCGCCGACCAAGCTGACGGGGAACGATCGGTTCGAGGGCTTTGGGGTTGATTTGATCCACGAGCTGTCGCTGATGCTGGGCTTCAACTATACCTTTGTGCTGCAGGAGGACGGCGTGTACGGGTCGCTGAACCGGGAGACCGGCAAGTGGAACGGAATGGTAAACGAGCTGCTGGAGTGGCGGGCGGACCTGGCGATTACGGATCTGACCATCACGTCGGACCGGGAGAGCGCGGTGGACTTTACGATGCCGTTCATGAACTTGGGTGAGTTTGGGTGATTTTGAAGGGTGCGCGATCGCGGTGATGAAACGTCTGTTCTCCCTTTAGGAATTTCGATCCTGTTCCGGAAGCCCACCAAGGAACCGCCGTCGCTGTTCTCCTTCATGTCCCCGTTCTCGAAGCAGGTCTGGCTGTATCTGGGCGGTGCCTACATGATGGTGTCGATGTCCCTGTTCATCCTGGGTCGGCTCTCGCCGAAGGAGTGGGACAACCCGTACCCGTGCATCGAAGAACCGGAAGAGCTGGAGAACCAGTTCAGCTTCAGCAACTCCATGTGGTTCACGATCGGTGCCCTGCTGCAGCAGGGCTCGGAAATCGCCCCCAAGTAGGTGACCTGACGACAGTTCTGACCGCCCTTCAGAACTGTCAAACAGCGTTGCGTAATAAAAGAACGATCACTTGTAAGTGACAGCTGCATTGTTTCCGCGCAGGTCCTCCTCGACGCGCGCCGTCGCGTCCATCTGGTGGTTCTTCACGCTGATCATGGTGTCGTCCTACACCGCCAACCTGGCGGCGTTCTTGACGGTCGAGCAGGTCCACTCGCCGATCAGCAACGCCGAGGACCTGGCGGCGGCCGGCGGCACCGTCAAGTACGGCGCCAAGCGGGACGGCAGCACGATCAGCTTCTTCAAGGACGCCGAGTACAAGACGTACCAGCGGATGTACGAGTACATGATGCAGAACCCGGAGCTGCTGACGTCGTCCAACCCGGAGGGGCTGAACCGGGCCAAGACGGAGAACTACGCCTTCCTGATGGAGTCGTCCTCGATCGAGTACATCGTGGAGCGGGAGTGCGACGTGACGCAGATTGGCGGCCTGCTGGACGACAAGGGCTACGGGATTGCGATGCGGAAGAGTAGGTTTCGGGTTTTTTTTTTTTTTGAGGGTCTGGAGTGACCGGATCTGCTTTCTTTTAGATTCACCGTACCGAAGCGCACTGAGTGAAGCGGTTCTGCGACTGCAGGAGCAAGGTGTGTTGACTTCGCTGAAGCGCAAATGGTGGAAGGAGAAGCGCGGTGGCGGCGCCTGTTCGGTAAGTTGACGTTTCCGAAGGGTTTCGCAAAGTCCAACCCTGCGTTTGACAGTTCGATCGCACCTAGCGTTGTTTACCTTTGACGCGTCAAGGTAGGCGGAAGCAAGGTGAGCAACTGTCAAACGCAGCGTCAACAAAGATAACCAAAAGTCTTGCCGGCGCCCGTAGGGAACCACGGAGGAGGGCGGCGCCCTGGCCCTGGAGGTGGCCAACGTGGGCGGTGTCTTTGTGCTGCTGATCGTGGGCTGCGTCGTGGCGTTGTTCATAAGCTTCTGCGAGATGATGTGCGACGTGCACAGCCGCTCGCGAGAGCTCAAGGTTCGCAGAGTTGGTCCTGCCCCTCCCCGTTTCACAGTTTGGCGTGTTCCTACTCTAGAATAGAACTTCATCGCGATCCCGGAACCACTCCCCGTGCACAAAGTTTTGTCCCTGTCGGCGGCCATCTTGTTTTCCGTAGTCATGCTTCAGTGCGAACCCGTCCCCGTTTCTCGAAAACCCCGGTTGTAGTAGGCTTTGACCCCAAACCTTCCCCCCTCTAGCCTACTGAGATCTGCCCTCCCCTTAACGCACCCGCCTTAACCCACCCTCTTGATCCACTGCCCTTTTTGCAGCAAGGTTCGGCGGACGACGGCGCCGAGGAGCTCGGCATGGACAACGTCGGCGGTGTTTTCTTCGTACTCTGCGTCGGATGTTCCTTCGCCAGTGTCATCGGCTGTTGCGAGCTGCTGTGCGTGATCATGCAGCGGGCTCGACAGCACAAGGTAATTGTTGCCGCCACGCCACGCCACTGTCACTACCTGCTCTAGTCGGTTGTACTAACACCCCCACTAACCTGCATCCCTGCCTAACCTTAAAACTCATCTGCTTAGCCGCGCCCACCCCACCCAACACAGGTAAGTGTCAGACTGCCCAAACGAAACACCGCTGTACATCTGTCACTTGTCAAAGCTTTGCTTTGACAGCTACACGCCTAACCCTAAACCACAAAGCATTTTTTCCCCTTTCTAACCCGCCAATCAATCCCGCAGGTCCCGTTCCGCGAGGAGCTCGCCGCCGAGCTGCGCTTCGTGGCCAAGTGCTCCGGCAACACGAAACCGGTCCGCCACCGGAAGAGCTCGTCCGGGTCGCGCAACTCGCTCGAGTCGGGCCTGTCGGTGGAGCAGCACTCGGGCATGGATCCGGTCGCGGCGAACGGAGGAGACAGCAACGGGAAGGCTGCCAAGGCGAACGGGCGGAAGATGGTTTCGTTGGACGATTAGCTTCGAGATCGGCCGTTGAGGAGATTGTTTATTACTTTAGCATTATTTGTTTGCACCAAAGGATGTTCGCGTTTGTTTCAAAGTTTGAAAATAGATGTAGATAAAAAATACAATTTTATGAAGTTTAAAGTGTGTGTCATTTTGGTTTTATTTTCATCGAAATTTCCATCAATTCAATAAAAAAAATCAAAAGCACGTGTTTGCTCTTCATTGTTAATCTATGTCTACATGATTTTGAAACGAACCTTGTCCATCTCTTCTCATTGGAAACTAACCTTTTCGAAGTATGGTTTGTGTCCCGAATGGTTGGTAAACGCCACGAACGATTCCCAGACAGAAAAGTGAGCCGAAAGCGGGCAAAAAGCGTTGGTCATCAGCACGCATTTTCAACAACTGCCGGTGGGTTCAATAATTAAAGATTGGATATAATTTGACGAGATGATTTTAGATGAATTAAAATTAGCAATAATTCAATCTAGTTAAGTAGGTAGGTATATAACTCAAGCGAGAAAAAAATAGATGAATTTAGCAAAAATAGTAAAACTTATTTCGATTCAGTTAAATTTAATTAAATTTGATGATAATTATAGTTACATCAAGTTGACTTAGTTACATTAAGGTAAATTTATTTAAATTTAGTTGAATTTAATAAAAATTAATTAGTTTCAGTTCAATTTAGAAAGATCTAGTTAAATGTTGCAAGAGTTTGTTGAAAATAATCGAACAGGTAAAACAATTATCCTTCCAAAATTTTATAAAATTTGGAACAAGTCACAATAAACTTAAATTGATATAAAAAAATGGTTGAAATGAGTTAAAATTAGTGACATTTAGCAATTTTTTTAAATATGGTAAACATAGTTAAAATTAGTGTAATTAGGACATAAACTCATTCAAAGTAAAATTGAATTAACTCTGTTAATTTTAGTTGAATTTAGTTTAATTCAATTAATTTAGTTAATTTTCAATTTAAAGAATAGTTAAGTTTAGTGAAATTCAGTTAAATCAAGTCAAGTTTAGTTAAATTAAGTTAAAATTAAATATATTGAGTTAAATTAGGCAATTTAGTTAAAATAAAATAAAATAGTAAAAATAAAATAAAATTAGTTTTAATCTTCTATTATTATAAAAAATATCGACGGTTTTTTTCGAACGCGCATCAGTTGATAACGGAAAGTCGGATCGGAGCGCTCTTTGCTGCGTTGGGTTCGTATAAGCCCAAGGAAGGTTCTTACGCTAAAGAGTGACAACTTTGGCCACTCCGGAACCGATTCCGGAAGAGCTTCAGATTGTATGGGAAAAGTTGCGTAAAATTAAATTTTGATCACAGGAGGCTAAAAAAGTCAAGAAGTGAAAAAATGACAAAACGAAGTTCTTCGGGGTTAGCTTGTTAAATATAATTGAGAGAAATTAGCCAACATTTCAAAAATTAAAAGGGTAAATAATAATTCAAAATAGTTTAAATTACCTACTTGAAATATGTTAAAAAAGGAAATTATCAAAACTGTATTAAAATTTGTTAAAAATAGGTCAAAAAATCAAATCAAATAAAAATAGGTCAAATTAGTTAAATTATATCTTAGAAAAGTTTAATTTGGCTGAAAAGAGCTAAAATTTCTTAAATTGATATAAATTTAGTTAAATTCAATCAATCATAGTTAAATTTATCAAAATTGGTTCAATTTAGATAAATATATTTAAAAATAGTTATATTTTTCATTAAATTAGACTATATTTAGTGAAATTAGTTTAAAACAAGTTGAAATGAGCTAAAAATAGTTAAAACAAACAAATCTAAATTGGTTGAGATGAGCTAAATCTGGTTTAATTGAGTGAAAATTTGTTAAATCTAGTAAAAATAGTTGAATTTCTTGAAATAAAGAAATATTTAGTAAAATTTAGTAAAATTGAAATAGATTAAGTAAATTTTATTTGAATTTTAAGTTAGTTAAATCAAGCAGAATTTAATTAAAGAAAGTTAAATTAAGTTAGATTCAAATATATTTAGTAAAATGGGTTACATTTGGTTTAGTTCAGGTAATTTTAATAATATTTAGTTAGTTTTATAAAATTTAGAGAAAATTAACAAACACTCATTAAGAAAATTGAAAAGGTGAAAAAATAAAAATATAAATTTGTGTAAATAAGTGAAAATGTGTATAAAAATAACCTGCCAAAACTTTGTAAAAATTTATTTAAAATAGTTCAAATCAGCATAAATAAGTTAAATTTGGCTGAAACGAGTTTAAATTAGTTCTATTTACATAAATATAGTTAAATTTTGTCAAACTTAGGTAAATTTATTAAAATCAAACTAAGTTCAATTTGATTGTATTCAGTTAAATTTAAATATGTTCAGTTCATTAATTATATTGAGTGAATTTGGTTAAATGCAATTAAAATTGGTAAAAGAAATAAGTTCAAAAAAATCGAATGAGTCAAATCAAGTTAAACGTTAAACGTAAGTTTTGTATTTTTTTAAAAATTCCAATTAAATTAAGAAAAGTTATTAAAATTTAATTAAATTGCGTTTAATTGAGTTCAGTTTGATAAAAAAAATAGTTATACTTTCAGTTTAATAAAGTTATATTCAGTTAAACCAGCTTGAATTTATTTAAATTTAATTAAATCTGGTTGAATCTAGTGAACGAGTAAAATTTGTTGTTAAAAATAGACATATTTAAAAAATAATTGAATACACTGGAATTAAGTTATATTAAGGAAAATTTAGTAAACATTTGATAAAAACCAGTTACATATATGGTTAAATATAGATAAAAATCAGTTGAAACTAGTTAAAATTAGTCTGAATTATTTAAAATTCGCTAATTTGGTTGAAATGAGTAGTCATTAGTTGAAAATTTTAGGCCGCTAAGGGGCAATTTATTTTTCAAAAAACATAAAAAATTCAATGCAAATAGAAGTCAATCTAAAATGCCTTTTTGTATTGATGATTAAATTTAGCATGTTTGGGCTTGTTTAAACATTTTTTGAACTTTTATGAAATTACAATGTACAGCACCGCAAAAACATTTTTTTCACGCGAAAATCAAATTTTCGTCAATACTTAGAAATATTTGAAATTCATGATTGCAAACATCTGGACAGTATGTTAATGAAAATATTATTGAAAAACACAGCCAAATTTGACCCCAGAAAAAAAAATCATTTTTTAAACAAGTCACACTTCCAATCCAAAATTTTCTAAAATTTTAAGAGTTCTTCTTTTCAATTCTCTTTAAAAATCAAAATTTGGTTGAAAATTTGATTTTTTTTTTTTTTTGCTGATCGAAGCCCGTCTAGAGTCTGGATTGGGTTGAAGAGGGTTAAACTTGAGCACCCCTAGCCATTCGAACCAATCTAGCTCGTTTATCCACGTTGGTTTATGTCTTGGCTAAATTGACCGACTCCATCTAGCGGAGCATCGAAAAATTCCACCAAACTACAGAGCGCTCCCGCTTGTTTGGAAAAAAGATAAAGATAGGATTTGTTTTCTTTCAAAAATAATAAAGCAAAGTTTTTTTTTCACAATTAATTTATATATTTTTCTCGGCTTTCAAATGTACACATCCATCAACGATTTTCCGTGGAATTGTCCGGTTTGCTTACGCTGAAAGTGTTGTTTTTTTTAACTTCAGTTTTACATGTATAGGTACAACTATTTGATTCGCATAAGTAGAAACGATTGTTTTTTTTTTTTAATGCTTTATCGTGGTGAGTTTTACGTAGATTTGCAGTTGCATGGATTGGGTTTATTTATGTGTGTGTGTATTCGATTGTATTTTGATATTCATTGTGTTGCTGCTGTTGCCTCATTCGATTACTATTGTGCTTTGATTGTTGATTGTTTTGCCTTCCTATTAATTTCTCTTTCTTTCTAACTACGTAAAAATAAGTGAGGAAACTTAAGGGGAAGCTTCCTTGCACAGTGGCCTTAAACCTACATTCGCTTCGTATAAACTTTATACAACGAAAAACACATTTACTTATTTTTCTACACATTGTTTTTATTTATAATTTTTATAAGTAGTTATTGTAACTAGATAAAGTGATTTCTTTTCAAATCGCGAAAAGACGCTTTTCTATTTGTTTTATTCGCTTTTAAAGGTCGTTACTTTTTCTTCCCTATATTTACAATCATTATTATTTGAAAAGGACACCCAACAAAAGGGAGACCAATTGGGTAATTCTCTACCAACTCACACGAAATCGGGAAAAGTTGCCCTGACCCCTCTTCGATTTGCGTGAAACTTTGTCCTAAGGGGTAACTTTTGTCCCTGATCACGAATCCGAGGTCCGTTTTTTGATATCTCGTGACGGAGGGGCGGTACGACCCCTTCCATTTTTGAACATGCGAAAAAAGAGGTGTTTTTCAATAATTTGCAGCCAGAAACGGTGATGAGATAGAAATTTGGTGTCAAAGGGACTTTTATGTAAAATTAGACGTCCGATTTGATGGCGTACTCAGAATTTCGAAAAAACGTATTTTTCATCGAAAAAAACACTAAAAACATTTTAAAAATTCTCCCATTTTCCGTTACTCGACTATAAAAAATTTTGGAACATGTCATTTTATGGGAAATTTAATGTACTTTTCGAATCTACATTGACCCAGAAGGGTCATTTTTTCATTTAGAACAAAATTTTTCATTTTAAAATTTCGTGTATTTCTAACTTTGCAGGATTATTTTTCAGAGTGTAACAATGTTCTAAAAAATTGTAGAGCAGACAATTACAAAAATTTTAATATATAGACATAAGGGGTTTGCTTATAAACATTACGAGTTATCGCGATTTTACGAAAAAAAGTTTTGAAAAAGTTACTTTTTGCGTTTCTCTTTGTTTCGTCGTCCGCGTCTGTCGCGGGTGACCATGAACGGCCATGATCGATGACGACCAACTTTTTTAAAACTTTGTTTCGTGAAATCACGATAACTCGTGATGTTTATGAGCGAATCTCTTATGTCTATATATTAAAAATTTTCTAATTGTCTGCTCCACAATTTTGTAGAACATTGTTACACTCTAAAAAATAACCCTGCAAAGTTAGAAAAAACACGAAATTTTAAAATGAAAATTTTTGTTCTAAATGAAAAATGACCCTTCTGGGTCAATGTAGATTCGAAAAGTACATTAAATTTCCCATAAAATGACACGTTCCAAAATTTTTTACAGTCGAGTAACGGAAAATGGGAGAATTTTTAAAACATTTTTAGTGTTTTTTTCGATGAAAAATACGATTTTTCGGAATTCTGAGTACGCCATCAAATCGGGCGTCTAATTTTACATAAAAGTCCCTTTGACACCAAATTTCTATTTCATCACCGTTTCAGGCTGCAAATTATTG
This sequence comes from Culex quinquefasciatus, assembly GCF_015732765.1. Classification (NCBI taxonomy): domain Eukaryota; kingdom Metazoa; phylum Arthropoda; class Insecta; order Diptera; family Culicidae; genus Culex; species Culex quinquefasciatus. The sequence goes on from NC_051861.1 coordinate 118,285,730, forward strand.
AAAAATACCTCTTTTTTCGCATGTTCAAAAATTGAAGGGGTCGTACCGCCCCTCCGTCACGAGATATCAAAAAACGAACCTCGGATTCGTGATCAGGGACAAAAGTTACCCCTTATGACAAAGTTTCACGCAAATCGAAGAGGGTCGGGGCAACTGCTGTGTGAGTTGGCGGAGAATTACCCAATTACAAATGTTTTGTCTCGTCCCTCGATTAAGGCAACTGGAAAGAGTAAAAGTTGGATTTTGGACTAAACGATCGCACATTTGAGCACAGTTTCTCCTCCAGACTAGGGGCCATTCGTGATCAAAAGTAGGTTTTTAAAATGTTCCGTAGCCGTGGAGGATTGTCGGGTTTGCGGTTTTTTAAAATACTGCAGTTTAAACGTAGATTTAAAAAATACAACGAACTGGGAATAAAATGGCAGTGAACAGGTTGTTTGTGGATTGTTTCGTAAGTACCGCGTAGTTGTTTTGACAAACGAAAAAAAAAACAACAAATGGAAAACGAACAGTCGGGCAGTTTTTCTTAATCGTGTGTCTTTTGTGCCTTTTATTTTTCAACTGCCTTAATTTTGTTGAATTTTATAGCTTTTTTGAGATCTAATAACACTTGTTTTTTCGTTATTGCACTACCTGACATATTTTTGAGCAATTCTCTGAGACTTAACAAAAAGCTTTTCTTGTAAAGTTTTAATTTGACTGAAAATTTGTGGCACGTTCTTCCGTGACCATAAAGTTTATTTTGTATTACTAGCTTGAAAACACATTCCGGAAGAAACCCATACTTTGGAAACTAGAATTGTTTTGAAACGTCCAGAAATAAAAAAAAAATATCTAAAATTTCGTAAAACTTTGTAGATTTTTAAGTATTACTTTTACGTACGCTTCACATTTTTCGTAAAATTTCAATGTTTTTTAAAGAAATAATTAAAAATCAAATACTCTTAGAAATTTTATGATTTTTGGAATCTTTTGTTAAATGGAAAAAAAACCTCACACAGCAAAAATATAATACAAAAAGGCAAATATTTCAATATCATTTCGGATTTCTTAAACTACCTATTTAGATTATAATTGATGATTTCAAAAATCAAGTTCAACTTAAACAAAAGTTAAACAACTACCTATTTAGTTTAAGAAATGCGAAAAATATTGACATATTTGCCTTTTATCACGGACGAACTTTTATTATTATTTTTTACTGTGTGAGGTTTTTTTGTTTAATTTTTAAAAGCTTTTTCCAAATTCTAAAGATCCTTAATAAAAAAATTAAGAATCAGCAGAAATGTTACAAATTGTTGATTTTTTTTAGAATTAAAAAAATAAAGAAATAATCATGATTATTGAAAAGTTTTTAAAAAATTTGAAGCTTTCTTTTGCAATTTTTAAAGTAAATTTTGATTTTTTTTGATCAACAAAAATCTTAAAACTAATTCCAACTTTTACAAAATCGCAAACATCAAAAACATTAAATTTCCTAGAAATTCTTCAAAATTCAGAATAATTCATCAAAAAAAAGAATTAAAAAATCTTGCAATATATTTCATAAAAAACACTTTAAAAAATTCAAAAAAAAAATTTCTTTATAAAAAATTAAGAAATTAATTAAAGTACAAAATAGAAAAAAAAAATCTTTATATAAACTACGAAAATTCTTCAACAATGTAAATAATGATAAGAAAGAACATTAAATAATTTCATTTATTATAAAAATTCGGTAAGAAATTCGCAATTCGCAATTCGCAATTCGCAATTTTCAGTGTAAGAACGGGCCTTGACCGATCTTATGCACCAGGTTCCCGACGAACACGCACTGCCCTTACACCTACATCTCACCCTTGCTCTGAGTCAGTACGAGCAGCACGCTAGAACACGCTTTGAGTGTTCGTGCCAGGCATGCACACCTTCTTTTCCGGTTACGCATTTTAACTCGGCCGGGGGTGGTACATTACGTAGGGTTTGATGTAAGTATAAGCGCCTAACCATTTAAAGTGTGCCTATTAACTTTCATTAAAGCAAAGACTGTTTTATTTTTAGTTTGAATTCAAAAACTAATTGCTATTTACTGTGTATTGTTTTCTCCTGAAATCTTTCCTCGTGTTGAGTCGTGTTTTTATGTTGCTATTTCTTTTGTCGCGGTGTTTTGTTACAACTTTTGGTCCTAAGCATTTTATAAAAATTTTTCAAAAGTACAATAGTAATATTTGTGTTAATTTTTTGATCATTCCAAAAATTAAGTAAGGGCTCGAACCTCATTTGTTTGAAGAAAAGGGTGAAGATTGAAAACAATGGACAGTGAAAGAAATATACTATTTGAAGAATCAATAGTAAAAGAAAGATAGTAATTTATGAAGTAGATAAATAAATTAACAATAATGAATAAATAGAGGTAACAAACAAGCTTAGATTGTATTGAGGGCAATTTATAGGGCAAATGAAAAATTATTCAAATAGATAAATAAAGAAAAAGCAGATGATAACAAAATTGACATCGCTGCCAAATTAAGGGAAAGCAGAAAGTATGTTACAGCAGCATCAATTGGTAAAATAGAGTGAAAAAGCGTTGAGAAATAAGAGAATCAAATGAGTAAAATCGAAATCAAATGGAGGATAGTAAACAGAAGCCGCGTTAGAAAATCAGTGAAACAAAATAAACAGAAGATAGGTGGTAGCTGAGAATGAAGAGAAGAGAAACCCCGTTGTGCGATGTTTCAGGTACATCCACAGCAGTTGACTCAACATACTGCGAATCAAAACAATACCGTCTACAATCACAAATTACTTCCTTTTCCCACATTGTCGCGCCCCACGGTGCTCAAAATACCGTTATTATGAAAAAAAATATGCACTCCGAGATTTTGGGGTCTATCGATTCCTTACACCATAGCGCATCTCTGTGCAAAAAATAAAAACATTCGCTGATGTAGTTTTCGAGATACAGCCCTTTTAAGATGTTACATCCGATTTTTAATAAGAAAACCAAAACAATCAATACAATTTCAGCACTTTAAAGAATATGCATTTCGAGATAAAGTTGTTTTTGCTTCATATGACTGTCAAGTATCTCTGGGCCAAGCTTCAGAAGGTTTGCTGATGTAGTTCTCGAGATACAGCCATTTTAAAATGTTATTTCCGATTTTTTCAAAGAAAATCCATAAAATCAATACAATTTCAGCAATTTAAAAAATATGCATTTCGAGATAATGATGTTTTTTGCTTCATATGACTGTCAAGTATCTCTGGGTCAAGTTTCAGAAGGTTTGCTGATGTAGTTCTCGAGATACAGCCATTTTAAAATGTTATTTTCGATTTTTTCAAAGAAAATCCATGAAATCAATTTAATTTCAGCATTTTAAAGAATATGCATTTCAAAATAATGATGTTTTTTGCTTCATATGACTGTCAAGTATCTCTGGGCCAAGTTTTAGAAGGTTTGCTGATGTAGTTCTCGAGATACAGCCATTTGTAAATGTTATTTCCGATTTTTTCAAAGAAAATCCATAAAATCAATACAATTTCAGCAATTTAAAAAATATGCATTTCGAGATAATGATGTTTTTTGCTTCATATGACTGTCAAGTATCTCTGGGTCAAGTTTCAGAAGGTTTGCTGATGTAGTTCTCGAGATACAGCCATTTTAAAATGTTATTTTCGATTTTTTCAAAGAAAATCCATGAAATCAATTTAATTTCAGCATTTTAAAGAATATGCATTTCAAAATAATGATGTTTTTTGCTTCATATGACTGTCAAGTATCTCTGGGCCAAGTTTTAGAAGGTTTGCTGATGTAGTTCTCGAGATACAGCCATTTGTAAATGTTATTTCCGATTTTTTCAAAGAAAATCCATAAAATCAATACAATTTCAGCACTTTAAAGAATATGCATTTCGAGATAATGATGTTTTTTGCTTCATATGACTGTCAAGTATCTCTGGGTCAAGTTTCAGAAGGTTTGCTGATGTAGTTCTCGAGATACAACCATTTTAAAATGTTATTTCCGATTTTTTCAAAGAAAATCCATAAAATCAACACAATTTCAGCACTTTAAAGAATATGCATTTCGAGATAAAGATGTTTTTTGTTTCATATGACTGTCAAGTATCTCTGGGCCAAGTTTTAGAAGGTTTGCTGATGTAGTTCTCGAGATACAGCCATTTGTAAATGTTATTTCCGATTTTTTCAAAGAAAATCCATAAAATCAATACAATTTCAGCACTTTAGAGAATATGCATTTCGAGATAATGATGTTTTTTGCTTCATATGACTTTCAAGTATCTCTGGGCCAAGTTTCAGAAGGTTTGCTGATGTAGTTCTGGAGATACAGCCATTTTAAAATGTTATTTCCGATTTTTCAAAGAAAATCCATAAAATCAACACAATTTCAGCACTTTAAAGAATATGCATTTCGAGATAAAGATGTTTTTGTTTCATATGACTGTCAAGTATCTCTGGGCCAAGTTTCAGAAGGTTTGCTGATGTAGTTCTGGAGATACAGCCATTTTAAAATGTTATTTCCGATTTTTCAAAGAAAATCCATAAAATCAATACAATTTCAGCACTTTAAAGAATATGCATTTCGAGATAATGATGTTTTTGCTTCATATGACTGTCAAGTATCTCTGGGTCAAGTTTCAGAAGGTTTGCTGATGTAGTTCTCGAGATACAACCATTTTAAAATGTTATTTCCGATTTTTTCAAAGAAAATCCATAAAATCAATACAATTTCAGCACTTTAGAGAATATGCATTTCGAGATAATGATGTTTTTTGCTTCATATGACTTTCAAGTATCTCTGGGCCAAGTTTCAGAAGGTTTGCTGATGTAGTTCTCGAGATACAGCCATTTTAAAATGTTATTTCCGATTTTTTCAAAGAAAATCCATAAAATCAATACAATTTCAGCACTTTAGAGAATATGCATTTCGAGATAAAGATGTTTTTTGCTTCATATGACTGTCAAGTATCTCTGGGACAAGTTTCAGAAGGTTTGCTGATGTAGTTCTCGAGATACAGCCATTTTAAAATGTTATTTCCGATTTTTTCAAAGAAAATCCATAAAATCAATACAATTTCAGCACTTTAAAGAATATGCATTTCGAGATAATGATGTTTTTTGCTTCATATGACTGTCAAGTATCTCTGGGTCAAGTTTCAGAAGGTTTGCTGATGTAGTTCTCGAGATACAGCCATTTTAAAATGTTATTTCCGATTTTTTCAAAGAAAATCCATAAAATCAATACAATTTCAGCACTTTAGAGAATATGCATTTCGAGATAATGATGTTTTTTGCTTCATATGACTTTCAAGTATCTCTGGGCCAAGTTTCAGAAGGTTTGCTGATGTAGTTCTCGAGATACAGCCATTTTAAAATGTTATTTCCGATTTTTTCAAAGAAAATCCATAAAATCAATACAATTTCAGCACTTTAGAGAATATGCATTTCGAGATAAAGATGTTTTTTGCTTCATATGACTGTCAAGTATCTCTGGGACAAGTTTCAGAAGGTTTGCTGATGTAGTTCTCGAGATACAGCCATTTTAAAATGTTATTTCCGATTTTTCAAAGAAAATCCATAAAATCAATACAATTTCAGCACTTTAAAGAATATGCATTTCGAGATAATGATGTTTTTTGCTTCATATGACTGTCAAGTATCTCTGGGTCAAGTTTCAGAAGGTTTGCTGATGTAGTTCTCGAGATACAGCCATTTTAAAATGTTATTTCCGATTTTTTCAAAGAAAATCCATAAAATCAATACAATTTCAGCACTTTAGAGAATATGCATTTCGAGATAATGATGTTTTTTGCTTCATATGACTTTCAAGTATCTCTGGGCCAAGTTTCAGAAGGTTTGCTGATGTAGTTCTGGAGATACAGCCATTTTAAAATGTTATTTCCGATTTTTTCAAAGAAAATCCATAAAATCAACACAATTTCAGCACTTTAAAGAATATGCATTTCGAGATAAAGATGTTTTTTGTTTCATATGACTGTCAAGTATCTCTGGGCCAAGTTTCAGAAGGTTTGCTGATGTAGTTCTGGAGATACAGCCATTTTAAAATGTTATTTCCGATTTTTTCAAAGAAAATCCATAAAATCAATACAATTTCAGCACTTTAAAGAATATGCATTTCGAGATAATGATGTTTTTTGCTTCATATGACTGTCAAGTATCTCTGGGCCAAGTTTCAGAAGGTTTGCTGATGTAGTTCTGGAGATACAGCCATTTTAAAATGTTATTTCCGATTTTTTCAAAGAAAATCCATAAAATCAACACAATTTCAGCACTTTAAAGAATATGCATTTCGAGATAAAGATGTTTTTTGTTTCATATGACTGTCAAGTATCTCTGGGCCAAGTTTCAGAAGGTTTGCTGATGTAGTTCTGGAGATACAGCCATTTTAAAATGTTATTTCCGATTTTTTCAAAGAAAATCCATAAAATCAATACAATTTCAGCACTTTAAAGAATATGCATTTCGAGATAATGATGTTTTTTGCTTCATATGACTGTCAAGTATCTCTGGGCCAAGTTTCAGAAGGTTTGCTGATGTAGTTCTGGAGATACAGCCATTTTAAAATGTTATTTCCGATTTTTTCAAAGAAAATCCATGAAATCAATTTAATTTCAGCATTTTAAAGAATATGCATTTCGAAATAATGATGTTTATTGCTTCATATGACTGTCAAGTATCTCTGGGCCAAGTTTCAGAAGGTTTGCTGATGTAGTTCTCGAGATACAGCCATTTTAAAATGTTATTTCCGATTTTTTCAAAGAAAATCCATAAAACGAATACAATTTCAGCAATATAAAGAATATGCATTTCGAGAACTACATCAGCAAACCTTCTGAAACTTGACCCAGAGATACTTGACAGTCATATGAAGCAAAAAACATCATTATCTCGAAATGCATATTCTTTAAAGTGCTGAAATTGTATTGATTTTATGGATTTTCTTTGAAAAAATCGGAAATAACATTTTAAAATGGCTGTATCTCGAGAACTACATCAGCAAACCTTCTGAAACTTGTCCCAGAGATACTTGACAGTCATATGAAGCAAAAAACATCTTTATCTCGAAATGCATATTCTCTAAAGTGCTGAAATTGTATTGATTTTATGGATTTTCTTTGAAAAATCGGAAATAACATTTTAAAATGGCTGTATCTCGAGAACTACATCAGCAAACCTTCTGAAACTTGGCCCAGAGATACTTGACAGTCATATGAAGCAAAAAACATCATTATCTCGAAATGCATGTTCTTTAAAGTGCTGAAATTGTATTGATTTTATGGATTTTCTTTGAAAAAATCGGAAATAACATTTTAAAATGGCTGTATCTCCAGAACTACATCAGCAAACCTTCTGAAACTTGGCCCAGAGATACTTGACAGTCATATGAAACAAAAACATCTTTATCTCGAAATGCATATTCTTTAAAGTGCTGAAATTGTGTTGATTTTATGGATTTTCTTTGAAAAAATCGGAAATAACATTTTAAAATGGCTGTATCTCCAGAACTACATCAGCAAACCTTCTGAAACTTGGCCCAGAGATACTTGAAAGTCATATGAAGCAAAAAACATCATTATCTCGAAATGCATATTCTCTAAAGTGCTGAAATTGTATTGATTTTATGGATTTTCTTTGAAAAAATCGGAAATAACATTTTAAAATGGTTGTATCTCGAGAACTACATCAGCAAACCTTCTGAAACTTGACCCAGAGATACTTGACAGTCATATGAAGCAAAAAACATCATTATCTCGAAATGCATATTCTTTAAAGTGCTGAAATTGTATTGATTTTATGGATTTTCTTTGAAAAAATCGGAAATAACATTTACAAATGGCTGTATCTCGAGAACTACATCAGCAAACCTTCTAAAACTTGGCCCAGAGATACTTGACAGTCATATGAAGCAAAAAACATCATTATTTTGAAATGCATATTCTTTAAAATGCTGAAATTAAAATGATTTCATGGATTTTCTTTGAAAAAATCGAAAATAACATTTTAAAATGGCTGTATCTCGAGAACTACATCAGCAAACCTTCTGAAACTTGGCCCAGAGATACTTGACAGTCATATGAAGCAAAAAACATCATTATCTCGAAATGCATATTTTTTAAATTGCTGAAATTGTATTGATTTTATGGATTTTCTTTGAAAAAATCGGAAATAACATTTTAAAATGGCTGTATCTCGAGAACTACATCAGCAAACCTTCTGAAGCTTGGCCCAGAGATACTTGACAGTCATATGAAGCAAAAAACACCTTTATCTTGAAATGTATATTCTTTAAAGTGCTGAAATTGTATTGATTGTTTTGGTTTTCTTATTAAAAATCGGATGTAACATCTTAAAAGGGCTGTATCTCGAAAACTACATCAGCGAATGTTTTTATTTTTTGCACAGAGATGCGCTATGGTGTAAGGAATCGATAGACCCCAAAATCTCGGAGTGCATATTTTTTTTCATAATAACGGTATTTTGAGCACCGTGGCCCCTTTCTTTTAGCCGTCTCGACTTTGACTTTGGTCAAAGGTTTACGATCCGTTTCCACAGGCCACCAGCTAGGTCATCATGAAAACCAAGCCAACGTGGAGGTAAGAAAATAGGACACTTGCAAGGAACCAGAGCTATACTGTCTTGATCAAGTATGATCTAACAGGACTACGGACGTAGTCAGTGACGCTCCTTCCAGGATGTTCCTCGCCTGAGCGTCAACTGAAAAGGTATCATCAGCATCATTCGCACTTGGCCTGCTATAAAAATTCGGTAAGAAATATAAAAAAAATTAAATTATGACAAATATTTTTTTTGAACAAAAAACAAAAGAATTATAAGATTTAGAATATCTCCAAGTTTTTTATTTTGTTTGAAATTTTGAAAAAAAAAATCTGAAAATGTTATTTAAAAAAATAATTCGAATTTTACAGAATTTGAAAAACAAAAAAAATATTATTGACTTTTTTCAATAAAATTTTCAAGAATTTTCAAATATAATATTACAAAAAAAAATATTTTTTTGCAATTCCGTCGTGAAACTACTTACTTTTCCTGTCATTCTTGAACGACGAAATAGCCTACTTTTCTGTACCAAAAATAACAGAATCGAATAGCAACACTATTCAAAATAAATGCTGAAAAGTTCTACTTTTCAGCACTGAAACGGTTGCTGAAAAGTTGAACTTTTCAGCACTTGTTTCGAAGAGTAACACTTTTCTACATTTTTTTGATTTAAACGATTTATTGACAAAATACATGAAAATTCGATTTAAAATTTCAATCAATGGGTGTTTTTCGAAATTGCAAAAAAAGTTGTATGGAACTCGTTGCAAAACTTGATTTTTTCAGCACTCGTCGTATTAATCCAACTCGGTGAACCTCGTTGAATAAATGTACGGCTCGTGCTGAAAAAATCCTCTTTTTGCAACTTGTTGCATAAACTACTATTAAAGAAAGTTTACAAATTCTTAGACGTTCGGCAGAATAAAAAAAAAACCTAATTATTATTAAAATTTTAAAGAAGCTTGTAGAATTTTTAAGATTTTTAAAGCATTAAACAAATTTAAAGATTTTTTTAAAATAAGAAAGTTTAATGTTTTTAAAGAAATTTTAAGATGTTTTCAAAGAATTTTTATGGTTTTAAAAAGTTTTTTTTTTCAGTTTTAAACAATTTTGAAGAATTTTTAAGATTTTTTTACCTTAAACAAATTCAGAGTTTTTAAGAAAATTTTAAGAATTTAAAAAACAATCATTTTTTTAAATTAAAAAATATATATATTTAAATAATAAAGTATGTTTACTTTAAAATGATTTTAAAGAAATTTTAAATTAATTTTAAAAAATTTCAAGTTTAAATAATAATAATAATAATTTTAAAGAACTTTAAAAAAAAATAACAATTTTTACTTTTTAAATGTTTTATTTTTTTCAGAAATTTGAAGAATATTAAAATAAATAAGAATTTTAAAAAATTTAATAAAATGTATCATTTTTTCACAATTAAGAATTTAAAAAAAAATCAGACATTTTCAAAAAATACCTATTTTCAATGATTTTTTAAGAAATTTTAAGAATATTTAAGATTTAAAAAAAAGAAAAAAAAATAAGAACCACTAACAATTTAAATTTTAAAAGAACTTTCAAAAATTTTAGAATTTGAAATAATTTTAATGTTTTAAAAAAATTTCAAAAAGTTTTTTAGATCTTAAAAAAATAGATTTTGTTTTGTTTTAAGATTTTTTAAATGATTTTTGCTGAAATTTCAAAAACATAAAAAAGAAAAAATATTTTACTTTTTAACAATTTGAGAATTTTTAAAAAAAATCAGTAGTTCAAAAAAATGCCTTTTCAAAACATTTTTTAATAAATTTTAAGAATTTTTAAGATTAAACAAATTTAGAACATTTAAACTTTTTTGAGATTCTGGTAAAAATTTTAAGAATTTAAAAAAAATGATTGATTTACAAAAAAAAATTGTACGAATTTTTAATAATTTTGAACCTTTTTTATAAGTTTTCAAAAATTTCAGGGTTCAAAAATATATTTAATGTTCTAAAAGAATTTCAAAAAGTTTTTAAGATCATTAAACGTTTTTGGATTTTGTTTTGTTTTAAGATTCTTTTATTTTTTCAGAAATTTTAAGAATTTAAAAATAGGAATTTTTGAAAATAGTAATTTTTAAACAATTTTAGATTTTTTTTTAAATTTCAAGAAACAAATAAAATTTTTTTAATGTTTTTTTAATAAATTTTAATAATTTGTAAGATTTAAAAAAATAAAGAACTTTAAAACACTATTGAGAATTTTTAATTTATTTGAACTTATTTTTATAAATTTTCAAAAAATTTAAGATTTAAAAATAGTTTTAATGTTTTTAAAGGATTTCAAAAAGTTTTTAAGATCTTTAAACATCTTGGATTTTTTTTGTTTTTAAATTTCTGAATAATTTTATTTAGTTTTTCCAATCTAAATAAATATATTTTTTAAACTGTTCTTGTTACTATAGTTTTTTTGTTTGTTTTAAACTCAATAAGAGTATTTTTCTTATTTTTAAAAATCAGTTTTATTTAGATTTTAGATTAAAGGATCTTTTAAAATAAGGATTTTTAAGTTTTGTTTACATTTAATTTTATAAAAAAGTGATTTGTTTAAGTTTTAGAGAACAAAATATGAAATAATCTTGAAGCTGTTTTTTTCTATAAATAAAATGAAAACAGTTAATTCCTATAGTCCTCAAGATACAATTTGGATAATTTAAAAGCAACTTGTGTAGACATAACTAAAAATGTTAGCCAAGAAAAAAACTCACAAACTTTCAGTCAATTTTCCACAAAGTTTGCTCACCCTCAGCAGAATTGCTCGTTTTTTTTAAACTAACTTTTTCCAGTAAATATTCCTTCTTTTTTTTGTTTTGTTGTTAAAATCAAGTAGTTCTCCACATTTTTCTAGCAGTGCCCGTAATCTACCTACTTACATCTTATGGCTCTTTCTGTTCTACACTTATTCCTAACCTCGATTAATTTCAGCGGTCGTATTGGTATTGTACATAACAGCAATCCTTGTGTCGGTTGTGTGATTTAGACTTTCTCTCCAAAAAAAAACCCTATCATATCGTGTACTTGATCGCATCGCGCGTGGAAAGTTTTCTCTTTAAAGGTGTAGAAAACTAATACAAATTCGCCTCGAAACTAAATCTTACCCTTTAAAGAACGCTCTTTTGTTTTTGCTTTTAAAAAAAATCAGTCACATTTTGTTTGATTATGCATTATTCGAAAACGCGCTCTCACTCTCTCTCACACACAATTAATTTCTCACTCGCTCTTCCTCGAAAAAAAATTCGCGTCTTCTCGTCTAAATGTTCAGTTGTAAAACGTTTGTATCACAAGCAAGTTTCCCTCCGTCACCAACTCCTAGCTATCAGGACGCGAGCTGGTTCTCGCTGCGACTGCCCACGATAATCGCGGCATGGTGCGGACAGTGGTGAACCTTCCCGCCGCCGCCATTCGCCACCATCGTCGTCGTCCTGGTCTTCAACCGCGCGTCCAGCTCGTCCATCAGGATGCCCTCGCAGGACGAGGGTCATACGAAGGAGCTGAAGCCGGGCAGCGGAGCCCGCGACCGGGCCATATTGTTCATGATGATCTGGCCCCCGTTCAGGGACATGACGGCACTTCCCTCGGGCTCCGAGTCCGTGTAGCTCGAGTAGTTGCGGACGGGCTTCTGGCGCTTCCAGGACTGCCGCAGCGAGTCGTTCACGTTGGCGTAGTGGTTCACGAAGGAATGGGGGTCCGAGCGAACGCTCTCGTTCTCGCTTTCGGAGGCCTGGCGGGGAGGGGAGAGAGAGAGAAAATGGAATTTGGGTTAATTTTTGGGATTACATTTATAGATGAAAATTCATTTATAATATGGCTTCGATAGAAAATGTCCAATAAAAGTGTTTCTGAAATTTAGAAATATGTGTGGCCAAAGACAAACTTATGGGAAATTGAACGAGCTTTCCGATAGAAATATTTTCGAGATTGAAAAATCAAGTATGTCATATAGAAATTGTCAAAATCCATAAAAAAAAAACATTTTTTCCAACATTTTTATTTCTAAAACCGCTGAAACTTCACAACGATTGGACTGAGGACAGTGGTCAATATGGAGACTTTTATGTAAAATTGTCTGGAAAATCGACTCTTATGTTCGGTTTTTGAATATTTTGATATTTAGAGCACTTTTGAAAAAATAAATAAAACAGTTTCAGTAAATATTTATTTTTTTCAGGTGAGTTGCTCCATCCTGCATTTTTTGTGAGTCTTTTTTTGTAACAAGCTATTTTCAAGAAATTTTGAATAAAAAAAATCGTGGGCTCACCTTCAAATTTGACTTTTAAACTTAAAAATAAAAAAATCTCATAAAAGTGGAGTGTTTTTTTCTTTCAGTGTATTTTTTTCGGAAAGCCCGTCAAATTTCCTACAAGTTTGTCTTTGACCACTTTTTGATACGACGCAACGGCTTCGAGATACAGCAATATTTAAATTACGAAATACAATTTATTTAAATAACTTACGCTCTTCTCAAATGTTATTTTCGAGTGTAACTGGCTCCATATACACAAAAATGGCTTACATAAGCGTAGGATAACATGTCTACAAAGTTTCATTGAAATCGGAGAAGGTCGAGGAAAAAGTAAATAAAAAAAATCTATTTTGGGCTGGAATTGCTCTGTAATAATGTTGCAAATGGGTTTTCAACAACTTTTCCTCCAACTTCAATTAAATTTGAATAAATTTTGGTCTTCCAGAATCAGATGCTAGTTACTCAGATAAGTAACCTGAATGTCATGAGTTCGATTCCCGAGGCAGAAGGTTTTTAAGTGCAAAATTAGTTTGAGGCTCAGCCTATAAAACATTTTGACATAATTACTATTTTCAATCACATTTAAACTTTTAATGAAATAGTTTTTTATAAACAAAATGTTTGTTTCGAATAATCGTATAATCGGGATCAAAGTACTAAACAAAGTAACAAAAATTAAAAACTAACTTTCAAAATTTTAAAATCATGACTAACATTTCAAAAGGACGTAATATTGAATGTTTGGCACTTTTGAAATGTTAGTCTCCATAAAAAAAATATATATTTTTTTTGAAAAGATTGGAAAATTTCACGAATGTTTCATATTTTAACATTGTAAATCGGACCATTAGTTGCTGAGATATCGACATTAGAAAATGGTGGGTTGTTCCTGTTTTTAAGCCTTTGCATGGCAATATCTCATCAACTAAGGGTCGTATCAACAAAGTTCAAAAAAGCAAAATATAGAGAATTTTCTCAGCTTTTCAAAAATATTTTTTTTCAGAACTGGGCAAACATGTGAACTAATTTAAAAAATGAAAAACTTTGACTATTTTTAAAAAAGTTACATAAAAATGGCATTGACTTGAAAACAGTGCACTTCATCAAAATTTTACTAAAGTACTTTTTATTGCAAACTTGATTTTACATCGAAAAATGAAGTTGAAAAATTTTTGCGACCAATATTTCGATTTAAAAAAAAAATCAGTATTGATTAAAAAATTCATAACTCGGTCAAAGATTTTTTGCACAACCTGGCAATTTCTGAAAAGTTGGCATTTGATGTCCTCTAAAACATCTAATCTAATCTAATCTAATCTAATCTAATCTAACCCTAGCGCAGCCAGTCTTTCGAGGGCATCCTGGAGAATGCCTTAGGTTGATTGACGCCTAGCATCTTCTTGTCAGTATCAATATTTGCAGTGCGCCATTGCATTAACATGCATTGAAACATCACAAACGTCAAAGCGGCCAGGCCAACTGCGTAAAGTTTACCGCAAAGATGATTCGTTGAATTGGATTGATTTAGAGCACGAGTGTTCAAACAGCAATACATTTCTGAATCTACAGGGGAGGAAGAAACGTGGGGATCCCCCGCTCACGTTCCTGTTTGTTTGGGCAATTAATCGTTGGGAGCACCATGCTAAGAAGTTTTGGTGCTCCGGGACCCTCGAGGATGGGACATCGAATTTCCGCGAATGCCCTGGACACTATTTGCCGTGGTTATAGCGCCACAACTCGCTCTTTTGATGTCCTCTAAAACATATCAAAAAATGAAAAAAAAATAAAAATAGTGTTTTTTTGCAAATCAAGTTTTAGTGAGAAAAAGTTAAATTAAAAATCACTTAATTTTTATTTATCGTGTATCATTTTTTTTTCAGTGTAATCCATATCCATACCTACAACTTTGCCGAAGACACCAAATCGATCAAAAAATTCCTTCAAAAGATACAGATTTTTGAATTTTCATACATCGTTTTTGTATGGACAGCTGTCAAATTTGTATGGAAAATTATATGGACAAACTACTGATGCAAAATGGCTTCTTTGGGCATACCGAAGGCACCCAAAAAGTTTCAGCCGGATAAAAAAATACAAAAAAAAAAATCGAATGACCGAAATCTGAGAGAACTGGTCTATTGCAGATTCAAAAACCACATCAAATTTCCATTAAAATTACATGCCCAATTTTTTTAACAATGGAGTAACGAAAAAAGCGGATATGTGTACTTCGAAAAATATTTGCAGCGAAAATATTCAAATATTAAAGTTATATCAATTAAATCAAACGAAGCTAAATTTAGCATGCTTCTGCTTCATACATGTATTCAAAATAAGTATGCTTCATTTAATATTTTGCGTCATTTCTACCCATATTGCAAATTTAAAAAAATCTGTATTTAAAAAAAAAAACATTATTTTGTCAAAGTTTTAGTATTTTACAAAAAAATTCCAATAAATACAATAAAAAAAATTACGGTATTTTATGAAAATTTTAATATTTTACAAAAAAAAAACTTAAATAAAGTAAAAAAGCAAACAAAATTTCGCTTCGTTTGACACCCATATTGCATATTTAGTTTTTATTTATATTTTCGAAAAAATACGGTATTTTGTATTTTTTTATATTTTACAAGAAATGCGTAAATAAAGTGAAAAAGCAAACAAAGTTACGCCAAGTTACGCTTCGTTTGATACCTATTTTGCATATTTTGAAAATATTATTTTTTTTGGAAAAAAAGATACAATAACTTGTGAAAATTCTAGCATTTTTCAAACAAATAACAAATATAGTGAAAAGCATACAACATTTTGCTTCGTTTGATACCCATATTGCAAATTCAAAAAATTGGAGTACTTTCGAAAAAATACGGTATTTTGTGAACAATTTTAAGTACATATTGTATTTTGAAACTTACTAGATTTTCAAAAAATATATTTTTTATGAAAGTATTAAAAATTTAACATGATATGGTTGAATTATGTCCATTCTAGATAAATTTAAGAAATGCGTTTTCGTCTATTATCGGCGATAAAAACCTATAGAAACAACTTAAAAAAATAAATCTCAATTAGTTTTGAATTAAGAATTTTTAAATAATTGGAATTTTTAAACTTTTTTTAATTAATGGTTATTAAGAGATTAGTTGTTAATTTTTTTTATTCCAAAGTTTAAGTTTTTAATTTTTTTTAAAAATAATTTAAATTTAAAAAAAATTAAAAAAAATAAGGCCGTTGCAAATATTTTTCAACGTTTATGTCGCCCCCACCCCTTCAAAGTTGGCCTGAATAATCAGGGGACTAAGAAAATAATTTTGCGAAAAACTTCAAAATTTTAATGAAAATTAAAGTTTAATCATCTGAAAACCAGTTAAAATGCATTTTCCCGCGTTTATAATCATTTTTAGCATGTTTGAACTCCTTTGAAAACATTTTAAATTTTCATGAAATACCAAGTCCCACAAAAAGTTTTTTTTTTGCGGGAAAAAAATTCCGTCAATACCTCGATATTTTCAAAACTAATGATTGGAAAGCAACTGTACGCCTGTAAAATGCATTTTAAAACACTTTTTTCATCCAAATGGTGAAGCCTAGGGTTGTACTTTCAATTTTTTTATTTTTTGCCCCCTTCGGTTTTGATCTGAGCCGAGGGACATAAACTTCAAAAAATATTTGCAACGCCCTAATTAAAAAACAAAAAAAAATTAAATAAATTTTTTTTTTTTATTTTTAAAATTTTTTAAATTTATTTTTTTTTAATTTAAAAAAAATTACTATCCCCATCTATTACCAACTTCGAAGGTTATTTTGTATTTGCTTCGATGTTTGCTACCCGCGCTGGAGATGCACTTAAGATCACTATCGTGCCCAGATCCTCAAGGAAGGTGGGGCAACAATATGAGCGTTTTGAAAATTTCGTCGTTCATGGACACCCCCTTGGCAATTTTAGAACAAATTTCTGAGGATGGTGGGGCAACTGCCCCATGTTGCCCTACACTATGCACGCTAGTGCTTAAGATGACAAAAAACGCCATATTTTTCGGTCAAATTTCATTTAGCAGAGTTGCCCATTTTCCGAAAAAGCAATGATTTTATTTAAAACGATGAAAAAAGTTTGCTTTACTTAATTTGTGGATGTTAAATCAACTTTGTAATTTTTGCTGGAAATTTCAAAATTGGGCATCGTTTTATAGTTATACCAACACAATTTTATTGCTTTTTTGTTGTTGTAAAGAAGATCAAAAAGATCAGAAAATGTCCTGCAAATATGCCTTGAAGGCAAAGCGAAAATTCCGAAATTTCCAAATGAAGCGAAATTTGGTATGCTTTTTCACATTTATTAGAGTTAGTTTTTATTTGATTTTTTTTTTTGTAAAATACTAAAATTTATCGGTATTATTTTTTTGCTGCGAAAGTACTCTAATTTTCATAATTTCCAATATTGGGTATCTAAGGAAGCGGAATGTTGTTAATTTTTCGGTGGTTTTTGGCCATTTCTATAAGACAGAATCGATCATCTTAAATATTTTTACTGGAGTGCTCGTTCAATGTCCCATGAGTTTGCACTTGACAGCATTTCAATTTAACTCGTTGTAAGCTAATTTACTATCCAGGGTACGACCATCCACTGAACTACACTGAAAAAATATCCTGTTTGCAGTTATGAGCAATGTGATCTGTTATCCCAAACTACCAATTGAAATGCTGTCAAAGACAAACATATAGGAAATTGGACGAGCTTTCCAAAATTAAAAAAATACCGAAATACCAATTTTTTCAACAGTTTTATTTTTAAAACCACTGCATCTTCACAGAGGTTGAACTTATGATAATAGCCAATATTGAAACTTTTTATAAAAATGGTCTGAAGAACCAATTCCCGAAACCGGTTTTTGAAATTTTATATCACTTGAAAAAACAGTTTTTATAAATGATTTTTTTTATTATTTAAGGAATGTTGCTCCATCGTGCATTTTTCCTGAGGCTTTTTGCAACATCTTAGGATATTTTTACAACCAAATTTGAACAACAAAATTTTACATTTAAACATAAAAATCCAAAAATCTCATACAATTGGCGTGTTTTTTTTATTTCAGTGTATTTTTTTCAGAAAGCCCGTCCAATTTCTTACGAGTTTGTCTTTGACTCTAGCAGGATTCTAACAGAGTTCTCACAGAGCTGGGGGGTCGGGTACAACCGACCTTCTCTATTCGGCATGGAATTGCTATTTATTAATTGGGAAAGACCAAAAAATTAAAATAAACAAGAGAACAAATGTGAATTTTAGAAAGATTATTTGTGATGGCAAATAACAACAAATTTCAGAACACTTAATTTCTTAAAATATAAAAAAGGTACTCAAATCCCAATCTTCAATCCTCAAAACTCACCTGCGAATCACTCGAGCTCACTTCCGACGGCTTCTCCGTCACGCTGCTGTCGTCCGGATTCTCGTCGTAGCACTTCAGGCTCTCCTCGTCGCTGTGGTACGCCACCGACGCCGGCGATGGCCGCGGCGGACTCTTCCCCAGCGAAGCGGCCGCCGCCGCCGACGTCTGCGGCTTTCTGCTTCCCCCCAGAATCGTTCCCGTCCTCCTGCCCAGCGTGCTCGTCCCATTCAACGTTCCGTTCTGGCTCGTTACGCCGTGCCGCGATCGGTACAGTTCCAGCGCCAGCTCTTGCCGCTCGTCGATCGACATCGCCATCGATTCCTCCAGGGTCTTTTGAGCTTCCTCTGTGAAAACGTTGGGAAATCTTGTTAGTTTAGACGATTTTTTGGCTATTTTAGCTAAATACTCACGCTTATACTTGTAACTCTTGCTCTTGACGCACAGCACCGCAATGACCATGATGATGATGATGATCGAAGTGGCGGCCAGCGCCACCATGAACCAGGTCTGCCGGTAGAACGGCTTCTGCTGCAGGTATCCGTACTCGAGGTACAGCTTCGACGGCGTCAGGATCGCGTCGTCCGAGTACACCGGACAGCTGATGCCGTACCGGTTGTACGCGATCACGCGGAATTTGTACGCCGTCGAGGGCAGCAAGCTCTGGAAGCTGACGGTGAACTCCTGGATGGGACCGTTGGTGGTTCGGGCGACCGTCTCCCACCGGGAATCGTCTGTTGTTTTTTTTTGTGGGTGGAGGAAATGAGGTTAGATATTTCGATGGGATTGAAACGGGGATTTATTTCAGTGTACACGGAACAAAAGGTTATGCGTTATCAGAATTAGACAAACAACACAAATAGCAATTAAGGAGCTATTAGACTGTGGCAAACAAAGTCGCACTTTTTTGTGTTTGACAGTTTGCCAAACTCGCAAACAAATGCAGGGAAACAAACAAAGCAGGCAAACTACCAAACTGTCAAAATGTATGTTTGTTTGTTTGTTTGTCGTAGTCTAATAACTCCTTAGGTATGGCAAGCATATGATAAAAACAGCATAAAAGAAATAAGGAATTACTAATTAAATGTACCAGTACCAAACAAAAATAGACAACAAACTTTTCGAAAACACACAAGCAAAAATTATCGATTGAAAAAAAACATGCAATAAAAATGTAATAAAGGAATATCAAAAAGTATCTACACAAATCTCAAGAGGAAGGTGAGAGTGGTTATGTTATAGGCAAGACCAATATGACAAATAACTAAAAAGTGCTTGAAAATATGGCAGCGTTGACAATTTTAAATATCAGCGATTCCACGTCAAACCAGCAGGATTCAGAACAAAAGTACTTCGATTTGGCTAGAATTTGGAATGGAAGTTCCATAGCCAAAATTATTAATAATTAGACCCCGATTAGTGTCGTCCTGATTGAAATAAGGTGGTCCAAATATTGCCGTTATGTTTAATATGTTTTCGTTGATTTTTTTGAAATTACAAAAATAAAAATAATCCAGGCAAGTATAAAATTAACCCAAATTTTTTTCTCGGAGATTGTTATTTTTCCCGTGTTCAGGAGGTCATTTTGAGTAACTTTTGTTCTACTTCTCTTCTTTTTTTCTTGTTTCATTTGTAGTATTTTAATTTTAATCTCGTTTATTTATTTTTTTCAGTATTTGTCCAATTTAACCACCTCCTATGAAAAGCTTTTGCCTATCTAGTTTTATCATATTCTTAATGTAAGTTTTTACTATAGAACATACTAACAACATTTAAATTGTAAAAAAAATAAAAAAAAAACTTTAAAGTTTAAATGGAAATTTAAGTGCAATTTGCATTTATCTTGTTTAGTTTATGTTTGTTTTCAGTAGTATTTGGCCTATTCTACCACCTAATATAATTACATTTTTCCTATTTAATTTTTTCACGTTTTGACAGTCACTTTTTCAATTTTTTGCATGTTTTTCACATTTTCTGCTATAGAATGGCACCATCATCATTTTAATTGCAAAAAAAAAATGCGTTAACGGTGCACATCATCCAAAGCTTTTGCACCCAGATTTTTGTTACAGACATTTTAGTATCTTCAAAACTTTGGAAACTATCGATATATTTTTTTATTCATCCCCTTAGCTACTATTTCCATAAAGATTTACAACAAAATTTGTAATTTTTTATAATCAAATTATTTCAGGATTGGGTCCGTAAGTTCAACAATTTTAGGATAAGAAGACAACAACTTCCACTACAAAAATTACTGCATACTTCTTTTTACTGAAAATATAGGAAATGTTAGTAAAAAACATAGCCAAAGTTGACACCTAAAAAAAATATATTTTTTAAAACATTGGCAAAGTTACATAAAACAAGTTAAACTTCCAACACTGAAATTTTCTAAAATTTTAAAAGTTCTTCTTTCCAATGCTTTTTAAAGATCAAAAATCGGTTGGAAAATTGATTTTTGGTGATTTTTTAGATCGAAGCCCGTCTAAAAGCGGGGTTAGGTTGTAGAGGGTTAAAAGAACTAGTTAATCCAAAATGAAAAAAATATTAAATATTTAAATTTAAATAAATTGAAATGAATATATTTAAAATATTTCATTTTCAATTAATAAAAAAAACTATTCAAATATTTTTTACTATAAAACAATTGATAATTCAAAATATTAATATAGATATAATAAATTACTCATGAAAAAAAAAATCTGGAAATTTTGAACCTTGAAAGTTATTCAAAAAGATTTGAATTTGGCAAATAAAAAAAGCTTTGATTTTTTTTTCATTAAAAATTTAATACAAATTAGGAAAATAGATTTTTATTTTAAGCAATTCAAAATTCAATCAAAAAATAATGCTTTTAAAATTCTAATGTTATTAGCTCTTTTTTTTTATTTCAGTTTTTTTACACTTCAAATTTTTTAAAAAGGTCAAGATATTTTTTTTTTGATTACTGAAATTAGAAAAAAAAGTTTTATTCTTGCTTGAGATAAAAGGTTTTAAAAAAAAATTATTTAAAATATGAAAATACTCGTAAAAACAAAATAGTTTAGAGACTCAAAAGGTAATTAAGGCTTTTTAATGGAAAGTAAACAAATCAATTTAAAAATATTTAAAAAAAAATTAATACTATTCTTTTTAAGTTAAAAAAGCAAAAAAAAAAATTCTTGAATGAGAGAATTTCGAACAAAATTTAAGGAATTCATGAATAGATATTCTTTGTATGTTTAATGTTAAATGTTTTATTTCTATTACCTAAAATAACAGTGAGCAATTTAACCAGAATTCAAGGAAGGGATTTTTTTTGTATTTTTTTTGAGGGGCAAAACCACACTACTTTTGACAAGTTTCTTGGAAAAATAAAAATCATCCACACATTTTATTGCTTCAGTTTTTTAAATCAAATAGTACTTAGGATAAATTTTGATAAATTGCACCGTTTTAGAGTTATGGCAACTTTAAGTTTGATTACAACTAACAAATCGAGTTTTTAGATTTTTTTTAGAAAAATTAAAAAATTCCAAAAACTTCAACTAAGAAATATTAAAAATTGAACCTCTTGTTGCTGAGATACAGCGTACAAAAAAAAAAAAACAGGAAAATTTATGTTTTCAAAGTCTCACCCAAATTGCCCCCCATTTTCTAACGCCAATGTCTCAGCAGCTAATGGTCTAATTTTCGATGTAAAATTTTCTGATCTCTTAGAAAAAATATGTACGTTTCAAAAGGGCCATATATTCAATATTAAGCCATTTTAAAATGTTATTTTCGATTCCAAAACTTTCAAAATGTATTTTTCGTAAAGATCAAAAAAATTCTCAAATGTTCTATTTTTCATTTTTGCTGAGACATTGGCGTTAGAAAATGGGGGGATGCAGAAATGTGAGTCAAAAGAACAAATAAAAAATAAGAATGCACAAAATCGGTCGATTTTGTAGAAAAAATATGGAGCAAGGGCGTATCACCATTTTGACAGCTCGAACTATTTTGCAAATAGAGTCCTAAAGCCCTATGTAAATTTTCTAT
The DNA here is from genome assembly GCF_015732765.1 of Culex quinquefasciatus. NCBI lineage: Eukaryota > Metazoa > Arthropoda > Insecta > Diptera > Culicidae > Culex > Culex quinquefasciatus. The sequence continues at coordinate 118,307,995 of NC_051861.1, forward strand.
GTACAACGGTTAAAAATACGACTAAAAATCATTTCGTATCACTTTTTTTAAAATTTTAATGCAAAAAATAAATAAATTTACAAGACTACATTTTTTCGATGGATCAACTATGGTCCCCTTGGAACGAGCTGTCAAGTTGGACTTTTTCTGTCAAAAAGGGCCGTGAAGTTAATTTTTAAAAATTGATTTAAAAATCCATTTTAAATCCTTTGAGGTCGTACAAAGAGTCATGGTTCTCAGAAAAAATAAGCTTTATCGTTGTGAACAATACTATCACAAATTTAAGCTTAATTTTAGGACTCAATTCCGAGAAAATCGGTAAATATTTTGAAAAAATAAAAAAAATAAATCTGTCCAGAAATTTGTAAAATAGTTGCACAAATTTTAAAAATTGTGTATTTTTTATCATTTTTTGAACTGGAAATATGAGAAATAAAAATAGATAAAACCAGAAAAAAAGTTTTTTCAATCGTAAAAAATTATCCACGTGATTTGTGAATGGCCCCACAAAACAAACCAAATTTTCAATCAAAACTAACCCCAAAACCCTCCGAGCTGTCAAAAAGCAAAAACCCCTCTCACATGCACTCGGCAAAAACAAAAGGAAGTTCTAGATTAATGAAATCACAACATGCAAAACGACACGAGCACAACCACAAATGTGAGGGAAGCCCCCTAATCGGAAACAGCGCCAACTTCCGATAATGACACGTGGTGGCGCGCGGCTGCAATCCATTATACTTCGCCGTGGGAGGTGTTTTGGTCGGACGGAAACAACAGGTTGAAAGCCCACGCCCCCACACACACTGAACTAAATTAGCACGTGCAACTTAAAGCAAAAAGCGAACAACCGGGTTTAATGAGACAGGCGGAAATTTATTGCAGGTTAGGTTAGGGTTTTTTTTGTGAGGATGTTTCTCTAGCATGCTCATTTTTCTACGGTCCCCGCGAGGGAGTACTTACAATTATAGTAGTGTTCCATATCTACGCTCGATTTAGTGGGTTTTTTTTTGTTCCAGTGTGGGAGCAACAAAATAAACAAACCGCCCGCACCGGAGAAAGAGTCGCGGGAGGTTCGCGTTTTCAAGTGCGATTTATAAATAGAGAAGGGAAGAGGTGGGGATGGAAAAGAAGAAAGAATTTTATGTAGCAAAACTATTGTCTACGCCGTTACCTGCTAGCCCTGAGCTCGCTCTCTCCCTCTAAATAAACCGGCACCTTTTTACTTGTGACTAAATAAATGTCATTACAACATGCAATCGTTTTTTGTTTACCCTAACACCTGAACTACCAAAAAAAGAAAAGTAACCTCACTCTTAATCACTTCAACTAAAGTCAAACATAACCTCAAAAAAACAAAACAAACAAACAATAACTCACCGCGCTTCTTGGTTTCGATGTAGTAGCCCAGGATCGGTCCCTTGCCGGAGGGTCCGTTCAGCCAGGACATGTCGACGGCGGCCTGCGACTTGGAGAGGAGCAGATCCCGCGGCGACACCGGAGAACCCTCCTGCGGTCCGGTGGTCACGTTCCCGCTTAGGGCCGGCCCATAGTCGATGGTTTGGGCGCGCACCGTGAAGGTGTAGGTGACCTCCTCTTCGAGGTTCTGGATGATGAGGGACGTTCCGGAGACCTTTTGTTTGACCTGTTTGCTGAATTCTGCGAAAAAAAGGTGAAAAGGGGTGTTAATGATGACCCTTAAAATTTATGACTTTGATGAAGTCACGCAGCGGCGCTGCGATCGCCTAGGAGAATTCTTCTCAGACTGACATTTACTTTGATTATTTCAAGCGATCGTTAGATCTAAATGTTTAGATCGGTTATCGGAAAATTACAATCGATCTTGTGATGCTGTTTTTCAACATAGTTATTCTATAATTAAAAAAAAACAAAGATAAAAATTTTTAAAATTCTGAAAAAATGTTTACACTCCAAATTTTTTATAAATTAAAAAACATAAAAATCTTGAAAATTCTAAAAAGAAATCTAATTTGAAAAAAATCTAAACATGTAAAAAATTAGAATTTTTAAAAATAGCTCTGAAAATTTTAAATTCTTATAAAACATATATTTTTTTAAATTCAAAATATAAAAAAAATCGGAGCATCAAAAAGATACAATATAAACTATTTTTTTACGCTGCAAAAATTTGACTTTGAACATTATTTCGGAAATTATAAAAATAATAAAATCCAAGCAAGTATCAAATTTATAAAAATTGCCATAAAATTTTTTTTAACATATTTTTTGAAATTCAAGATTTTCAACAAATTTCGTAAAATTTTAAATTTAGAAAACATTAAAACTGAATTCTGATAAATTTAATGTATCATAACGATAAAATATTTAGTAAATTATAAAAAAAAAGAAAGCGTCCAATGATCTAAATATTTAGCTTTGTAATCTAAATATTACGATCGTTCTTTTGATGCGGTTTTTCAACATTGTTATTTTATAATTTAAAAAAATTACAATGGTAAAAAATTCAAAATAAAAAAAATTACACTTTAAAATTTTTAAACATTGGAAAACTTGAAAATCTTTAAAATTTAAAAAAATAAGAAAAAATCTGGTGTAAAAAATCATCTAAACATGAAAAAGTTTGGAAATTAAAAAAATAGATCCGAAAATTTTAAATTCTTATAAAACATAATTTTTGAAATTCAAAATTTGAATATAACGGAACATAAAAAAAACAATATAAACCTATTTTTATTATTTTTTCCGGCTAATTTTTTTTACTTTTTTATGATTTCGCAAATTATAAAAATAATAAAATCTAAGTGGTTTTAGATTCATAAAAATTGCAGTGCAAAAAATATATAAAAAATGCTGGATCTTTCAAATAATCCAATAAAATAAAAAGATTAAAGTTAGTAAAAATTTTAAGCTTCCATGTTTTTTTAAAATATTTAGAAAACAAAAGTAGATGAAAAATTTAATTCTATATTCTTTAATTTAATATAAAAAAATTTGAGAAAAAACAGTTTTAGTTTTAATACTCAAGCATGATTTGAAAAGAACTTTATTTTAGTAAAATCTCAAATGAAAAATATTGAAAATTATTGAATCGAAATATTCCATAACTTTTAATGATTCCAAATATAAAACAAATAAAAAAACAGTTTTAGGAGTGCTGCAATCAAGCATGATTTGAAATGAACTTTACATAAGTAAAATCTAAAATGAAAAAAAAAATATTGAAAATTATAGAATCTAAATATTGAATAGCTTTTAATGTTTTCAAAATAAATAAAAAACAAAACCCAAAAAAAATTACAATAAAACAATTGAGATAATCCCAAATATTATAAAATTAACAAATTTCATCATTTACAAAAAAAATATAAACAAAAAACAGGGAATTTTAAATCTATCAAATTTTTAAAATGCTTTGAAATCGCCAAATCAATAAGCTTTGAAATTAAAACAAAAATTAGGAATTGAAATTTTGTAAATAGATTTGTATTTTATAAAAAAATCTAAATTCAATCAAAAATATCTAAAAATATCTTTTGATATTAAAATAATTTTAATGATCACTTCATTTTAAAATAGTTTATGATTTTCTTTGGATTTCCTATATTTTTTTTAATTTTCAAACAAATTACTGAAATAAGAAAAAAAGAGATTGTTCTTCCTTGAGATAAGTAGTTTCAAATCGAAAATAAACAAACTAATTTAAAAATATGAAAAAAATCGAAAAAAATAATTCAAAGATTGAGTCTTTATGTTTGAAGTAAAAAAAGACAAAAAAATCTTCTTGAATGAATAAATTGCTAACAAAATCAGATAATCATTTTTATGGAAAAAAACTAGTTTAAAATTAAAAAATAGAAAAATAATATTTTTTAAGGTTAAAAAAAATCGAAAAAATTAATGAATTTCGAACAAAAATTAAAAGAATTCATAAAAATATGTTTTTTTTGCATTCCTTAAATTTTGTTCAAAATTCCAGGAATACAAAAATCTTTTAATTTTATTTTTATTCTAGATTTTCACTATTTAAATTTATTTGTCGAAACTTTTGAGCGAAACCTATCGGTTTACATCCCATTAAGCATTATTTTACTCGATTTTATATGAAAACGCCTTTTAGATGACATTAGGTGCTAGATGGAATTACATGCTGTTCCCCAGGTTTTTTTTATAATTGATTGATTTTTATTTCAAAACAATTATGAATGTATTTGTCGGATTTTTTTGTTTAAATATGATTATTTTTTAGAGATTCCAACCTTTTTTTAATTTTGGAATATTTAGCTTTTTTATATTTATTTAAAAAAAAGATCAATCAAAAAAATTGACATCACTATTGTAATCAAACAATCGCTTGCAATAATCAGCAAAAAAAATGTTCCGGATCATTTTCCGGTTCCTTCCAGCAAACATCCGGAAATTAATTTCTATTCGTTTGACGCTACCTCTGGAGTGCAGAAAAGTAAAGTTATGCCATAAACGTCAAACAAAACAATGTGAATGAGTGGAAGTTGATTTGTAAACAAACATTTTAAACTGTTTGTTTTTGTTTTTTATTATTTTCAAACAGTTTTGCTTATCTTTTTACTAGCTATTTTGAGATTCTCTTCCGGAAAAGATCACGTAAAATCTTACTGGAAGTTTGACAAAAATGAAGGTGGTATTCGACTGCAGGAAAATGTATAGGCCAACTTAAAGCGAAAAAATGTTAAAGGTCAAAACACAAAGATTGTTTTTAAAAAAATTGCAAACCAATTTTCCTGCAGTAGAATATCACCTTGATGTTGAAACAAAATAAATTAAAAATATTCAAAAACCAAAAAAACTTACTCTCATTATCCTCGGTGGTCTCGTACGTCACGATGTACCCCAGGATCTCCCCGTTCCGCTTCCTCGGCGGATCCCAGCTAACCTTCAGGCTGTTCATTGTGATATCCGAGAAGGACAGGCTGCTCGGCGGTCCCGGCAGCCCCTGCAGCGTCTTGACCGTGATCGGCGCCGACCGGGGTCCATCCCCGGCAGGATTGAACGCCAGGATCTGGATCCGATACTCGGTGTACTTGTCCAGGAAGACGAGACTGTGCGAGGTGTACGAAGCCGGCACGACCTCGATCTCCTCCTCGTGCTTGCGGCCTTCTTCCAGCTCCTGGGGGGAATCGGTGACCAGGTAGAAGATTTTGTACCCGAGCAGCTCGCCGTTCTGCATGCTCTGCTGGGGCGCCTTCCAGCGGAGTCGGACTTCGGTGGAACTCACCGGAGCTCCGTCTATTCCGCGGGGTTCCCCGGTTGGGACGGCTTCCCCGACGTAGACGGCGACTGGCGGTGTCGGCGGTCCGGAACCTTGCGAGTTGAAGGGTTGCACGATGATCTCGTAGTTGCGGTCCTGGGTGAGATCTTTCAGGATCGCCGACTCCTGCTCCACGCCCATCACGTCTTGTTTGGGAGTGCTTTGGAGCGTTGATGGGAAGTCGGATACTGGTTGGTAGAGGATTCGGTAGCCTCCGGTAGCGGCGTCCCCGTTCCACATGTTTTTGGGCAGTGATCGCCACTGAACGCGCACGCTGGTCGTGGTTATCGGGACGACCTTCAACCCGGTGATTCCTTCCGAAGGTGCAGCGGGAAGGGTCCTAACCTCAATGCTTTCCTTGCTGAAGGCGGAAGGTCCGATGTCGTTGGTCGCTTGTATCCGGAACTGGTAGAGCGTGTGCGGCTTTAGTCCTAGCGCCGTGTAGGAAGTAATCGATGGATCCACCCGTTCCGGAATCACTGTCCAGGGGCCTTCATTCTCCCGGAACTGCACCGTGTAGTACCGAAGAGGGGCGAACCCATCCCGACCGGGAGTCCAGCTGAACGTGATCTGCTCGGCTTGTACCTGGGATCTTGATATCTGAGGTGACGAGGGCCCTTGCGGGATCTCCCGGTTGTTTGTCGTGTAGACAAGTACGGCCGCGGTCTTGCCCCAACCTAGTCTCGTCTGCGCCGTAACGCTGAACAGGTAGTACCGTTCCGCAAGAAGTTGCGTCGCCCGGAAGGTCCGATCCGACGGCGGGAACTCCCGGCTAAAGTTCAAACTCATCGATCCGTTGAGCAAATAGGTGACCTTGTACGCCAAGATCTCCCCATTGGGCTCCTCCGGAACGTCCCAAATGATCCTCGCCATACTGAACGAAACGTCCGGGAACGAAACATTGGACGGCGCTCCCGGCGTGTCCTCGAACGTCTGCACCCTCACCGGAGGCGTACTCAGCATTCCATCGCCCAACCTCGTATACGCCAACACCTGAATGTCGTACTGCACAAACTTCTTCAGCTCCGTCAGCGTCGTCGTGTGGGTCGAGTTGTTCGGAATGGTCTTGTGCAGAACCTGCGTCCTCCCCGCCGACCCGTAAAACACCTTGTACCCATCGATCTGCCCGTTCCGGTGTTCCTTCGGCACCTCGTTCCACTTGACCACGATCGTCGTAGACGAGGTCGCGTTCGCTTCCACCCCGAGCGGACCAAACGACGGAACCGCTTCCCGGGTCCGCTCGAACGCGTGCGGACTATCCGCCGACTGGCCGACCTCGTTCACCGATCGCATAAAGATCTCGTACACGGACCACTCCTCCAGGTTGTCCAGCACGTGCGAGTTCGCGGTCGGATCCTCGATCACCACGCTGTACGGCGCGACCTGGGACTTTTCGTTGACGTTGCGGTAGGTTATGTTGTACCCGCGGGGGTTCCCGAACCACTCGGTTTGCTGCAGCGGGATCCAGCGGACGCGCAACTCCGTCGCGCTCATCGCTCGCACGGTAACGTTCAGCGGGGGGTGCATCGGCCGAGCCTGGATCGTCTGGAAGTCTTTGGTGGGTTCGGAGGGTTCCGAAGGACCGACCACGTTCCACGCGATGATCCGGAGGCGGTACGGAGTGAACGGGGTGAGTCCGGTTACGGTTAGGGTGAACGCGTCAGGATCGTGTACTTCGTACACGGTGAACCACGTCAGGTTGCGAGCCGTTTGACCCTCAACGGTCCACTTGGTGATCGAGGAGTTACCGTCGAAGCCTGGGGTGAACTGAATGACCACCGAGAAGGCTTCAATGTTGGACAAAGCGAGCTGGTACGGGGGATTCGGAAGAACTGGCTCCACCCCGGATTGAATGGTAGCCGTCCTCGGCAATCCAGAGCCCATCGAAGTCGACGCCGTCACCTCGAACCAGTAGTGCGTCGTCGCGATCAAGTTAACAACCTTCAAGCTCGTCGTATCCGCACTCAGATTGAAACTCTTCATCGTATCCGTGCGATCCTTGATCATATACCTGACCTGGTACCCAGTAAGGATCCCGTTGATCTGCTTGGGCGGCGTCCACATGACCTTCACCTCACGATCGGACACGTCGTCAAACTGCAGCGATCCCACCTCGTCCGGAACGTCCTCTTTGGTCTTGACCTCGATCGGGTAGCTCCGCTCACCATCTCCAGGATCCGTAAAGCACAGCACCGTAATATTATACGACTCAAACTTGTCCAGCCCGGCCATGACCGTGTCCTGCTCCGCCAGCGGATCCAGCAAGCTCGGCGGAACCGTCACCGTCTTGGCCTCCATCTCGTGCTCCTCCCCATCGTAGATCTCGTACTTCCAAGCCTGAATCTTGTACCCCTGGTTGATCCCGTTGATCTGCTGCGGATTCGGCGGCTTCCACCACACCCGAATCGCCGTCGAGTTCAACGCCTGAACTCGCACGTTCGTCGGCGGCGCTTCCGGCACGCCCTCCTTCGTCTTGATCTTCGCCCCCTCGGTGTAAACCCCGACGCCCATGTTGTTGTACGCGGCGATCTGCACGATGTAATCCTTCCACGTGATCAGCTCCTGGATCAGGTAGTTGCGCTGGGCTTCGTTCGTGATGTTGCGGGCGTTCCACGGGCTGGCGTTGTACCCGAACAGCCGATACCGGATGATATAGCCGAGGATCTGACCGTTGCGGTGTTCCTCCAGCGGCGGTTGCCACTGGGTGATGATCTCCGACGAGGACCGGGCGGACCCGACGAATCCCACCGGGGGACCGGACGGGGCTACGGAACGGGGAGGGGAAGAAGCGGTGGTTAGATTTTTTGGGGTTGGTGGACAGGCGTTGCTTATGGAACTAGGTACTAAATGGTAGACGTCGTGCTCTCTTGAAGGTGCTGTCAAGCTGGGAATGTCGGAGATTGAAGGAGTTATTAGACTATGGCAATCAAATGGTCAATTTGGTCAATTTTGTTAATTTTGACAATTTTGCAATTTTTGACATTATTTTCAATTTTGTAAATTTTGTCAATTTTGTCAATTTTGCCAATTTTGTAAATATTGAAAATTTTGTCAATTTTGACAATTTTGTCAATTTTGTCAATTTTGTCAATTTTGTCAATTTTGCCAATTTTGTCAATTTTGTCAATTTTGTCAATTTTGTCAATTTGGTAATTTTTGTCAATTTTGTCAATTTTGTAAATTTTGCCAATTTTGTAGATATTGAAAAATTTGACAATTTTGTCAATTTTGTCAATTTTGACAATTTTGACAATTTTGTCAATTTTGTCAATTTTGTCGATTTTGTCAATTTTGTCAATTTTTTCAATTTTGTAAATTTTGTAAATTTGTAAATTTTGTCAATTTTGTCAATTTTGTCAATTTTGTCAATTTTGTCAATTTGGTAATTTTTGTCAATTTTGTCAATTTTGTAAATTTTGCCAATTTTGTAGATATTGAAAAATTTGACAATTTTGTCAATTTTGTCAATTTGGTCAATTTTGTCAATTTTGTAAATTTTGTCAATTTTGTCAATTTTGTCAATTTTGTCAATTTTGTCAATTTTGTCAATTTTGTCAATTTTGTCAATTTTGTCAATTCTGTAAATTTTGTCAATTTTGTGAATTTCGTAAATTTTTTCAATTTTGTCAATTTTGTCAAATTTGTCAAATTTGTCAAATTTGTCAATTTTGTCAATTTTGTCAATTTTGTCAATTTTGTCAATTTTGTCAATTCTGTAAATTTTGTCAATTTTGTCAATTCTGTAAATTTTGTCAATTTTGTGAATTTCGTAAATTTTTTCAATTTTGTCAATTTTGTCAAATTTGTCAAATTTGTCAAATTTGTCAATTTTGTCAATTTTGTCAATTTTGTCAATTTTGTCAATTTGGACAATTGTGTCAATTTTGTCAATTTTGTCAATTTTGTCAATTTTGTCAATTTTGTCAATTTTGTCAATTTTGTCAATTCTGTAAATTTTGTCAATTTTGTGAATTTCGTAAATTTTTTCAATTTTGTCAATTTTGTCAAATTTGTCAAATTTGTCAAATTTGTCAAATTTGTCAATTTTGTCAATTTTGTCAATTTTGTCAATTTTGTAAATTTTGTCAATTTTGTCAATTTTGTCAATTTTGTCAATTCTGTAAATTTTGTCAATTTTGTAAATTTCGTAAATTTTTTCAATTTTGTCAATTTTGTCAAATTTGTCAAATTTGTCAAATTTGTCAATTTTGTCAGTTTTGTCAATTTTGTCAATTTTGTAAATTTTGTCAATTTTGTCAATTTTGTCAATTTTGTCAATTCTGTAAATTTTGTCAATTTTGTGAATTTCGTAAATTTTTTCAATTTTGTCAATTTTGTCAAATTTGTCAAATTTGTCAAATTTGTCAAATTTGTCAAATTTGTCAATTTTGTCAATTTTGTCAATTTTGTCAATTTTGTCAATTTGGACAATTGTGTCAATTTTGTCAATTTTGTCAATTTTGTCAATTTTGTCAATTTTGTCAATTTTGTCAATTTTGTCAATTTTGTCAATTTTGTCAATTTTGTCAATTTTGTCAATTTTGTCAATTTGGAAAATTTTTGTCAATTTTGTCGATATTGTCAATTTTGTCAATTTTGTAAAAAAATTTCAATTTGGTCAATTTTGTCAGTTTTGTCAATTTTGTCAATTTTGTCAATTTTGTCAATTTTGTCAATTTTGTCAATTTTGTCAATTTTGTCAATTCTGTAAATTTTGTCAATTTTGTCAATTTCGTAAATTTTTTCAATTTTGTCAATTTTGTCAAATTTGTCAAATTTGTCAAATTTGTCAATTTTGTCAATTTTGTCAATTTTGTCAATTTTGTCAATTTTGTCAATTTGGACAATTGTGTCAATTTTGTCAATTTTGTCAATTTTGTCAATTTTGTCAATTTTGTCAATTTTGTCAATTTTGTCAATTTTGTCAATTTGGAAAATTTTTGTCAATTTTGTCGATATTGTCAATTTTGTCAATTTTGTAAAAAAAATTCAATTTGGTCAATTTTGTCAATTTTGTCAATTTTGTCAATTTTGTCAATTTTGTCAATTTTGTCAATTCTGTCAATTTTGTCAATTTTGTCAATTTGATCAATTTGATCAATTTGGTCAATTTGGTCAATTTTGACAATTTTGTCAATTTTGTCAATTTTGTCAATTTCGTAAATTTTGTAAATTTTGTAAATTTTGTAAATTTTGTAAATTTTGTAAATTTTGTAAATTTTGTAAATTTTGTCAATTTGGACAATTGTGTAAATTTTGTCATTTTGTCAATTTTGTCAATTTTGTCAATTTTGTCAATTTTGTCGATATTGTCAATTTTGTAAAAAAAATTCAATTTGGTCAATTTTGTCAGTTTTATCAATTTTGTAAATTTTATCAATTTTGTCAATTTTGTCAATTTTGTCAATTTTGTCAATTTTGTCAATTTTGTCAATTTTGTCAATTTTGTCAATTTTGTTGACAATTTTTGCAATTTGTCAATTTTGTCACATTTGTCAATTTTGTTAATTTTGCCAATTTTGCCAATTTTGTCAATTTTGTCAATTTTGTCAATTTTGTCAATTTGGACAATTGTGTCAATTTTGTCAATTTTGTCAATTTTGTCAATTTGGAAAATTTTTGTCAATTTTGTCGATATTGTCAATTTTGTCAATTTTGTAAAAAAAAATCAATTTGGTCAATTTTGTCAGTTTTGTCAATTTTGTAAATTTTATCAATTTTGTCAATTTTGTTAATTTTGTCAATTTTGTCAATTTTGTCAATTTTGTTGATAATTTTGACAATTTTGACAATTTGTCATTTTTGCCACATTTGTCAATTTTGTCAATTTTGTCAATTTGCAAAATTTTGTAAATTTTGTCAATTTTGTGTTTTGCTTGCTGATAAAAAGTGTGCGAGTTTGATCAACTGCCAAATAATAAAAAGTGCGAGTTTGTTTGTTTGTTTGCCATATTCTAATACCTCCTTGACTCGCACTTTTTCGTGTTTGACGGCAAACTCGCAAACGAAGCTAAATATATGCAGGCTGACGTTTCTGCAAACAAATGCTGGCAAACTGTCAAACTGCCAATAAGTTTGTTTGTTTGTTTATTTGTTTGTCATAGTCTGATACCTCCCTAACACAGCTAGAACTGTAGATTCCAATATGAAAACAGTTGAATTCAAAATCTGTCTGGGAGAGAGTTGAATTCTGGATTTGAGAGCTGCAGAATCCAACGCGAATGCCTCTAAAATGAACAAATCTGCACGAATGCCAAAGAACTGGAAACTACAATACTGTGCTGGAAGCCACGGATTTCAAACTGAAAGCAGCGAAATCAAACCTGGAAGCTTCTGAATCTCTACTAGAATCAACTGGTTGAACTGAACCAGGAGGCTACAGTCCATCCAGAACCCACTGAATCAAAATTCCAGTGTGCACTGCAGAATCCAGTTTAAAAGTTACAAAACTCGAGCTGGGAGCGGCTGAATCCAATCTGGATGCCTCTGAATCTCAACCTTGAAAATCTCTGATGAAACTGAATCACAATGGAAGGAGCTGAATCCAACCAGGAAGCTACAGAATCCTAAAACAAAATTTGAAAAGTACAAAACTCGAGTTGGAAGCTTTCAAATCTCATCTGGAAGCTACTGGTGAATCCCAGAAAGCATCTAATGGAAGCTGGAAACTGCTGAATCCAAGCTGGAAAATTCAGAATCCATCCTGATGAATCCGATTTGGAAGTCACAGAATTCGAGCTGGAAGTTAACTAAATCTAACTTGGAAGCTTCTGAATCTCAACTGAAAGCTACCGGATCCAACTTGTACACTGCAGAATCCAACTTGAAAGTTACTAAAAGCTACTGAAACTCAACTGGAAGTTACTTAATTCAAACAGAATCCAACCTGGAAACTGGAAAATGTCTGCTGGAAGCCACTGAATCAAAATGGAAGCAGCTGAATTTCAACTGGAAGCTTCTGAATCGAACCAGGAAGCTTCTAAGAGAAGCTTGAAATTGCTGAATCCAAGCTGGAAACTACAGAATCCAACCTTATGTATCCGATTTGGAAGTCACAGAACTCGTGCCGGGAGTTGCTGAATCCCAGCTGAAAGCTTCTGAATCTCAACTGGAAGCTACTGAATGGAACCAGGAAGCTGCAGAATCTAACCTTAAAACTGCAGAAATCTTAATGGAAGCAGCTGTATCTAACCAGGAAGCTACAGAATCCAACACGTAGACTACAGAATCCGATTTGGGAGTCACAGAACTTGAGCTGGAAGCTTCTTAATCTCAGCTGAAAGCTAATGAATCCAACCAGGAAGTATCTAAAGGAAGCTGAAAACTACTGATCCCAAGCTGGAAACTACAGAATCCATCCAGATGAATCCGATTTGGGAGTCACAGAACTCAAGCTGGAAGCTTCTGAATCTCAACTGAAAGTTACTGAATTCAACCAGAAAGCATCTATTGGAAGCTGAAAACTGCTGAATCCAACCTGGAAACTGCAGGATTCAAGCTGGAAACTGCTGAATCCAAGCAAGAAGCTACTTAATCCAACCTGTAGACTGCAGAATCCGACTCGTGACCTCAATCTGGAAGCTACTGAATCGTAACTGAAGGCTACTTCAATCGGGAAGCGGAATTAGGTCATCCAAAATTCTTCAAAATTCATCTGAAAACTGCAGAATCCACCTACTAACTTCTCCAGCCACCATTCGCGACCATCAGAGAGCACGACACCATTCCAGCTAAAATGTGACAACTCAAAAAACAGCAAAAGAAAAAAACAACTCTAAAGCGATGAAGCACTCGCGCGCTCAAACCCCGCCATGCCGCGAAGGTGGTTAACACTTACGGGACGGAACCCTCCTCCTCAGTTCATCTGGACGAACCGAGACGGCGTTCCACACACATACACACATCGAACCGGGCACGCAAGTTTGGAATTAAGAAAACCAAAAGTGAGGTTACAAAACTAGCGAGATTCTACACTGGGCAGCGTCTAATGGTCACTTACCTTCCTGCGGAAGCTTGATCACGTTGCTCGGATCGGACGGGGAACCTTCGCCGACGCGGTTGACCGCGCTCACGCGGAACTGGTACGCGGTGGCCGCTTTCAGGTTGGTGAGAAGGACCCAGCGGGACCCAGCGGACACGTTGCTCAGCTCGGTGACCCAGTTGAGCAGGGGGTCTGGTAGGGGACCTGGAAGCGGGTTTTGGGGTTAGGACGGAGTTTTTTTTTGTGGTTTTTGGGGTTTGGAACTTACCCAGTTCCGGGACTTCTCGCCGCTGGATGATGAACTTGAGGACGGGGCTGTTCCCGTCGAAGCCGGGCGTCCAGGAAACGTTGATCGCTCGGTGGGTAGCGGTGTTCAGCCGGACCGCTTTGGCGTTCGTAGGAGCAAACGGGAGTTCCACCACGCTCAGCCGTGCCGATCGCGTCTCGTTACCGCCGGGCGACGTAACGATGCACGAGTACTGGCCGACGTCCGAGGGCCGCACCTCGATGATCTCCAGCGTTCCGTCCGCCTTGACGGCGATCCGCTGGCTGTTCTTGATCGGTTGACGCCTGGGGGAGGGCAAGGTCGTTACATGGGTGGCTGTTACGGGGTTAGGGGTAACGTACTGTGGCTCCCGGTACCAGTCGATGTTGAACGGGACGGTCGGATCCGACGAGACCTTGCACTGGAGCGCTGCGGTGTGACCGAGCAGCACCGTCGTGTCCGCCGGAGGTTGCACGATCTGCGTTCGAACTGTCAAAAATTTCAAAAGGGTTAGCAAAGACTCAAACCCTTCGTAACGCGTGTTAGTAACGTAACGCAAAGGTGACCACTTACCCATGACGCCCAGGTGGGCCTCTCCGGTAACGACTCCGGCTTCATTGGCCCGGATGCAGGTGTACAGACCGGTGTCGGACTCGCGCACGTTCGAGATCAGCAGATCGCCCGAGTCCAGGATCTGGATCCGGCCGGACAGTTCGATACCTTGTGATTCTGGTGGTAGGGTGCAAGGTCGGGGTGCAAACAGAGGGTTAGCCGGACGGGGAGGAGCATGAAACGTAACGCAGCGGTTAGTGGTGGTGTGCACAAGGGGTTCAAGGTTAACCTTGACTGTCTGTACTTACCGTTGAAGACCCAGGTGATGTTCGGCGTCGGAGCGCCCACGGCTCGGCAGTGCATCGTGGCGTCCTTGCCGTCCAGGACGGTTTGGTTGGTCGGACTCATCTCCAAGATCGGAACGGAAGCTGTCGGGAAGAGTGACGGTTAGTTGCGTTGTGACCTTGGTGATGTTTGTGACGTTAGTTTGCGGTGATGTGCGATTAGTAAGCATGCTATAAAATGATTTGTTTGTAAACAAACGCCATAGTGAATTTTGACAGCTTCTTGCTTTGGTTAAAATGACAACAGTAGCGGCCTTCCCCAAAACAAACTTTGACAGGTAACTCGCTTATAACAACCACCATAATGGCCGCCCACAAGCTGTCAATTAAAAAATCGTTTGTTATAGGCGATCAAACGTCAAAATTACCCACCAGTAGAGGGCGCTGAAACTTGGGGTGATGTTTACATTATATCCTAAAGAGAGCAAATCGGTTTGAAATTTGAAATTGATTTATTTTATCGTCAAAACGAAATTTGTAAAACATTATACCATTTTAAGGTAAGAAATAAAGAGGTTAATTGATACAAACAAAAATATTTCTGTGATGACCGATTTTACCTGTTCATTATTTGATTCAAATTTAGGAAATTTTACAATCAACCAAAATCAAATTAATTAGTTGAGAAAGTATGTTATTTAAGTGGACTAATTTTTTTTAAGTCGCTTTTACCATAAAACCAAAACTCTGTCTCAAATATTTAAATTGGAGTGATTTTCAAAATAAGCAATCTAACCTCACTCTCGCGTTTTCAATCCGGATCTCAGAATTTTCAATGAAAATGGCAACTTAGCAAAAAATTCAAAACGTCAATCGGTAATACTTTTTATTTCTTTCCTCCTGTTGACTTTATTTTAATCCAAAATATCAGTTTTCATAAAAAAAATAATAAAATAGTTTTCACTCCCCTTTGCACTTATCGCGCAAAAATGTAAACGTAACCTTAGACCAAAGTTCTCCTACTCGAATGTAGATGGCGAATCGTGTTTTTAGCTTTGGTTTTGGGGGCCTATCAAACTACGCCAAGTTCATCTCGACGGCTGACCCAATGCGACCCACTCATCTGGAAGTTTCGTAACGCCATTGTATTCAAATCGGAAAATTTCTGCACAAAAGCGACTTAAGAGCCATCTTCCCGCCGCCATTGGCGGCTGCAATCAGTATTGTTGAACCATGCTAAAACGTGTTTTAAGGGGTTGCGGGCCAAAAATTAAAACCAAACAAAAATCGACAGCGGAGCGGCAACCCCGTGCTCAAAACAATGGCTTATTATTGGTTAATCGCATGCTAATTTGGGAGGAGGGTGGTGATCGGTGATGTAGGGGTGAAGAGGGACAAGTAAAAAACGTAAATTAAGTCGATTAGGTGGGTGTGTTGTGATGTGATGTGGCGGCGCGGTCCGGAATTCCAATTTTCCACGGTGCGCGGCTGCTTGCAGTTGAACTGCAACTCTCTACAGAGGTCTCTCTAGCTAGGGTGAACTGCGGTACTGGGTACAGGTGCTGCTATAATTTATGGTGATGTGTCAATTTGGATGGTGATGGGCTAAGGGTCGATCTGTCAAAGTTTGAGGAATGACGTTCGATTTATAAGGATTTCAAAATACACTGCAAACTTGAATTTTTGAAAATTTTAAAAATATTAAATAATCTTTTCTTTTAATTTATTCTTAAACATTTAATCATTTTAAACCTTGATAAAAGTTTGCAGTTTTCAAGATTTATTTATTTCAATATGTTCAAAGTTATATTTGATTTCGCCTAAAAAGTCATTCAGGTCTGGTTGAAATTAATATGTATTGGTAAACAATTTCAGTGATATGATTTCCGAATTAATTTCATAACATTTATTTTGGAATTTTAAGGTAAGGTCCAGTCAAATTGAATTATTATTGATCAAAATTACATAACTATAATATAACCTTATTTGAAGATTCAGTAAAAAAACACTTTTTAATGGAATTCAGAGAGCCAACTGTTGAAATTACTGCATTTAAAAATAACAATTCAAAACAAATGAATAAGCTTCATCTAGAAAATAACTATTTTTTAAATAAATTCAATCAATAATTAATATTTTTTCTTATTTTTTGTTTCAAGCATAATAAAAATTAAAAAAGCTATAAAATAGCCATTAATTAACAGTAATCTTCTTTTGAAAAAAATAATACTAATATTAAAAACAAAATAGAAGATACATATATTGAAATTTGTTTAATTTATAATTTAACATTGTATCAATTCAGAGACATGTACTAGTTTATGCATGAAATGCCAATATTGAAATAATTACGAAAATTGTTTTTTCAATTACTTCATAAATTAAATTAAATAAACTTATTAAAAAAAATATTTAAAAAATCTATCTCAAAATATCCATCGAAACGAAGTTGTGTATGCCTTTTCACTTTATCAGAGTTTTTTTTAATACTAAAATTTTTGTATCTTTTGGAAAATACCCAATTTTAAAAATTTGCAAAATGGGTATCACACAACATTAAATTTTGTATGCTTTTTACTTTATTAGAATTATTTTTTAAATACTTAAATTTCACAAAATAACGTATTTTTTCGAAAATACTCAATTTTCAAAATATGTAATATGGGTATTAAATGAAGCGAAATTTTGCATTCTTCAAACATACATTCAAATTTTGTAAAAACGAAAAACGAAACTATTGGCACTACGCCCCCCGGGGCATGGCCTTCCTCTAACGTGGGATTTCTGCTCCAGCGCCTCTGACGAGACAAGAGAAACCGGGACCGACGTTTTACTTCACCATGCGATAGAAGCTCAGTGGATAAGGCGGGAATCGAACCCGCGTCTCATAGCATCATCGGGATCGGCAGCCGAAGCCGCTACCCCTGCGCCACGAGACCCATTTTGTATGCTCCTTAAAAAATGTTGCTTCGATACCCATATTGAAAATTATGGAAATTTAAGTATTTAAAAAAACACTTAAAAATAAAATAAAAGTTATGTTGCGATAATTTGAGTGATTTACAAAAAAAAAGTGAAAATGCATTCATAATTTCGCTTCCTTTGCGAATTCTGAATATTCGAGTCTTTTCAAAAGTAACTGTATTTTGTGAAAATTTGAGTATTTAAAGTATTTTACCCATATACAAAATGTTGAGTACTTTCGAACAAATACGATAATTTGTGATTTTTTTTTGTTTAAAAAACGCAAAAAAGTGAGAGTACATACAAAATTTTAAAAATTTGTGTAATTTCCAAAAAATACGTTATTTTGTTAATTATTTTTTTTGTATTTTCCAAATAACTCCAATAAAGTGAAAAATCAAACCAAATTTTGCTTCGTTTGATATCTTTATTGCATACTTTTAAATTTAAGTATTTTCAAAAAAAACGATATTTTGTGAAACTTTTAGTATTTTCCAAAAAAACTCTAATAAAGTGAAAAAGCATACAAAATTTCGCTTCATCATGGGTATCAAACCATATTGCAAACCAAGAAAATTCAAGTACTTTCGAAAAATACGGTATTTTGAGAAAAAATTTGAGTATTTATATTTTGAAAGTTACTAAATTTAGAAAAAATATATTTTTCGTGAAAGCATTGAAAGTTTTACATGATATGGTTGAATTAGGTCGATTTTAGAAAGATTTTAAAAATGAGTTGTCTTCCATTACCGGCCCTAAGATTATCGCCGATAGATATATTTCTAAATAATTTCAAAGGAATAAAACCATTCTAAATTTAAAATCAATCTGATTTCTTTTAAAGCCTGTTTCATCAAATAAAATTCGAATTTAATGGAAAAGCCATTGAAACCTTTTTCAACCATTTAGCTGATTAATTATATTACTTTCAAAATTTGCTTTGATTTTTTGTAAGTATAACGTTTTAAATCTTTTCTAATAAAATTGAAAATATAATCGAAATAAAAATAATGTAAACAATAATAACTTTCGGCACAGACAAACAGATGTAAATTGCTTAGAAATTTAATTACCCAGCAATTTAACGGTCAATTCACAAATTATGAGAAACTCACCACAGCCAAAAAAAATTCACCACAGCTTACTTACACGCATTTGACAGTTGTTTGAAACTGTATGCACACACACTATCAAACATTTTGTGGAGCCTGATGGCACTATGTGAGGAATGATAGCTCGACCCTTAGTCCCAAAACGAAACCCAGAACGGTGTAGGTAGTGCAACTAGTCTAGTCTAAGTAACAAAACAAAAAGTATCCGGAACAACTCAGGAGAGGGGGAACAACAAGAACAACAACAACGTGAAGAACAATCTTCTCCTTACGTCTCCCATCGCCGCCTTTGGCCGTCTCTTCCGCCGCATTCCTCAAACTGTTGGCCGGACTTCCGGTGGCCTTTTTGCGGGTTCGACCCGGCGTGGAAGTCGCCGCCGCTGGTGCAACGGTGACCACTCCGGAGGGGGGTTCCACCGAGGTGTCCCCGGCGGCCGAATTGCGTACCCGGATGATCCTCGGCTGCGCCAGACGCTTGTTGCGGACAAACTGGTTGTAGAGGACCAGCTGGCGCCGGAGTGCTTCCGGCGGGGGCGTTGTGGACAGGGTTAGGTCTTTGGAGGGGGGTTTTTTTGGGTTGGGTTAGGTTATGGGGAGGTTAGGACACGCACAATGCAGACATGAAGATATGGAGGTTTCATTTGTTAGAATTAGGCATGATCGAGTGTGATCTTCGTGGGGTCTCAATGTCTCGGGTTGAGGGTCCCACGGAGGGTTTACCGAAATGGGGTACTTACTTTTGACCTTCAACCAGGTGTAGCTGGACTTTTCACCAGCTTCGTTGCTCGCCAAGCACTGGAACATGGCGGAGTCCTCCATGCTGAGCTTCTTGATCACCAGCGAGTGATCGTCCTGCACCTGGTAGCGATCCGTTGAAAGATCCAGGCCTTCGGCGTTCCGGAACCAGGTCACGTACGGCACCGGTTCCCCAATCACGTCGCACGGTAGCACCGTCTTCGATCCATACTCCCCCAGGGTTTCCGTCCGGAACGGCGTGAAGAACGACGGAGGTTCCTGCACGGTCACCGTCGCCACCGAGTGCACCGTCGGATGTCCTCCGGTTCTCATCTGCACCTGACAGGTATACTGCCCGGTATGCGTCAAGTTCACGTACAACAGCGCCAACGTCCTATTCCACGGATCCGTATGGGCGTACGAAATCCCCGCGTTCTCCACCGGAATCCCGTCCTTCAACCAGATCGTCTCCAGCTCGTGCAGTGGCCTCGCATTGGCAATGCACTCCAGCTGCACCGTCTGCTCACCCCGCACCACCTTGATACTCTTCGGCTCGACGATAATCTCCGGCGCGACCTCCCCGTACGAACCCTCCGTAACGTTAACCCTGATCAACGCGCTGATCTCCTCCTTTCCGATCTGGGTGTTGATCGCCCTCGCCTGGTAGCTCTTCATGTCGTTCTCGTCCACGCTCAGAATGATCAGCTGGTTGCTCGCCGTCGTTGCGTACTTGATGTCGTAGTTCAGCGGACCGTCCTCCGTTTGCCACGTCACCGAGGGGGCCGGCACGGACTCGATCCGGGACAGGTTCAGGATCGCCGGGTAGCCCGACTGCACCGACACGACCTGCTCGGTGAGGTCCTCGAAGATGCCCATGTCTGGAAGGTTGAGAAATTTTGGATGATTAGTTTTTGACATTAAAAAATCAGAATGCTCTACTTTTTTGAGGGGATAAGGGAAATTCACCACGGTATGTCAAGGTAAGTTTCGCTTCGAGTTAGACGGGTTTTTTCTGGAAGAAACTCTGTTTAAAAAAAAAATTGAAAAAAAAACATTAAATCTTAATTTTCTGTTTAATTTTGAAAATGTTTCAAAATTTGTTACTTGAAAATAGATATCGTATCGATTTGGTGTCTTCGACAAAGTTGTATGAGTATTCTTTCCAAATTTCAAGCTATTAAGTGCTCTAAAACGTGCTTTCTCTATTCAGTCTGTTGTCCCGATTCGCCCCAGATGACGGTACATATTTTTATATTTTCTGGTTCCAGTTCAGGTGGATTTTTTAAATTTAAATTCTTTGTTAAAAATTGAAATATTCAAGCAAAATCTAAAAAAAATAATCGAAGCGAAGTTAAGTTTGCAAGTTTGCAATTATAAATGACTTTAAATGTTTTTTTAATACGCAGTTGAAAGAAACAGAAACTTAAGGTGGCATGTGACGTTCCCTTGTGAGGTGCTTGTTTGCAATATATTTTGATGAAAATAGAAGAATCTTGAAATGCCGAAAATTAAAATAACTATAATTATTTCAAAAAAATAAAAAAAATCAGAAGTTCAAAATAAAAAAAATAAAAGCAAGGTCCTAAAAATGTATATCCAAATTTTTAAAATAACTTTAAAAAAAACAAATACAGAAAATTTAAAATCAAATACCTTTAAACTTTTTTTTAATTCAAGGATTTTAAAATAAAAAAATCAGATAAATTTAATTCAAAAAATTTTAGACTCAAAAACTTTAAAATTAAAGAAAATGGAAATTCTTAAATTTTCAAAATTGTAAAATTTGAAATTCTAAAATTTTAAAATCAAACATTTAAAATTTAAAATTCAAAAATTTTAAATAAAAAAAATTAAAAATTCAAACATTTTAAATTCAAAAATTTTAAATTCAAAAATTTTCAATTCAAAAATTTTAAATTCAAAAATTTTAAATTCAGAAAATGTAAATTCAAAAATTTTAAATAAAAAAATTTAAATTCAAAAATTTTAAATTCAAACATTTTAAATTCAAAAAAAAATAATTTTTAATTCAAAAATTTTAAATTTTAAAATTAAAATTCAAAAATTTAAAATTCGAAAATTCAAAATTCTAAAATTTTAAATTAAAAAATTTCAGATTTATAAAGGAGAATGGGCAAATTTGTATGGGAGCTGGTCCAAGGCTGTACACGAACGGGACCAACTTTTTTCGAAAGATCTCGCCGAGACATGAAAAAAAGTCTTCTGGACCAACTCTCTAAACCCCGGGGTTCAAAAGTTACAAGCTGTTGAAGTTTGAGCATTTTCGGTTAAAAATGTACGAAAAATCGAATTTTTGCTATTTCTAAAATCATTCATAAAATCTCTGTTTCATTATGGATTTCGATTTTCTTGACTTCATTCGACGCGTATCAGCAAAACTATGAGTTCTGATATGTCTTAGCATGATTGAAACATGATTTCTCTTGTTTTTATCCGTTTGAACTGTTTGTGCAAGAGGCATCCCATAGAAACAAGTCGAAACTTCAAGGTTTTGAAACCGGATCCGACCCAGACTGCTTCAGTGAGTATGGAAGGCTTCAGTGCAATGTTGTAACAACTTATTGGGATGGTCTAATCATCCGAGAACTCCTTGGAGTTAAGACCGGTGAGTCTACCGTCGTAACAAGCAAGATGTCGGCGGTTTTTGACCACGGATCATATCCACATGGCTTCAGTGAGTATGGTAGACTATTTCAGATGTATTGAGATGTCCTGGGTCATCCTAGAACTCCATGGAGTTATGATCTGCCAGTCTACCACCGTAACAAGCAAGATGTCGACGGTTTTTGACCACGGAACATACCCGCATAGCTTCAGACAGTATGGTAGACTGCTTTGTTAATGTGTTCGGATGTCTCTGGTCATCCTAGGACTCCCTGGAGTTTAGATATTTGGGTCACTGTAACAAGAAAAAGGTCGATGATTTTTAACCGCGCATCATAACCGCAAAGATTCAGTGTGTATGACAGACTGTATTGCTGTTATGTTGGGATGTTTTGGACCATTCCAGGGAGTCCTAGGATGACCAGAGACATCCGAACACGTTAACAAAGCAGTCTACCATACTGACTGAAGCTATGCCGGTATGTTCCGGGGTCAAAAACCGTCGACCTCCTGCTTGTTACGGCTGTTGCTCCACAGATCATAACTCCAGGAGTCCTTGGATGACCCAGGACATCCTAACATATTAGCAAAGTAGTCTACCACACTCACTGAAGCTATGCGGGTATGTTCCGTTGTCAAAACCGGTCGACATTTTGCTTGTTACGGTAGTAGACCCACAGATCTTAACTCCAGGGAGTCCTAGGAGAACCCAGGACACTCCAACACATCAGCATAGTAGTCTACCATACTCACTGAAGCCATGTGGGTATGATCCGTGGTCAAAAACCGCCGACATCTTGCTTGTTACGGCGGTAGACTCACCGGTCTTAACTCCAAGGAGTTCTCGGATGACTCAGACCATCCCAATAAGTTGTTACAACATTGCACTGAAGCCTTCCATACTCACTGAAGCAGTCTAGGTCGGATCCGGTTTCAAAACCTTGAAGTTTCGACTTTTTTCTATGGGATGCCTCTTGCACAAACGGTTCAAACGGATAAAAACAAGAGAAATCATGTTTCAATCATGCTAAGACATATCAGAACTCATAGTTTTTGCTGATACGCGTCGAATGAAGTCAAGAAAATCGAAATCCATAATGAAACAGAGATTTTATGAATGATTTTAGAAATAGCAAAAATTCGATTTTTCGTACATTTTTAACCGAAAATGCTCAAACTTCAACAGCTTGTAACTTTTGAACCCCGGGGTTTAGAGAGTTGGTCCAGAAGACTTTTTTTCATGTCTCGGCGAGATCTTTCGAAAAAAGTTGGTCCCGTTCGTGTACATCCTTGGACCAAATTTGCCCATTCTCCTTTAAAATTGAAAAATTTAAAATTCAGGAATTTAAAATTGAAAAATTTGAAATTCTAAAATTTTAAAAAAAAAATTAAATTAAAAAACGTAAAATAAAAAAAAATAAAATTCAAAAATTTAAATTCAAAAATGAATAATTTAAAAGTTCAAAATTAAAAAAAAAATTCAAAAAATTTAAATTAAAAAATTTAAAAGCCGGAAATTCTGAAATTCAAAATATTTTTTACTGAAATTCAATATTTCGAGAATTCAAAAATCAGCACATTATTTTTTTTAATTCCGGCCATCCATAAACAACGTGGTCACCTTATGGGGAGATAGGGAGGAGGAGGGTTGATCGATTGTCCACGATCCATACAGAAAAGTTTTTTGTGTGGACAATTGTCCAAATGAGAGCGGTCTGGAATATAGACAAAAGTTTCTACGTAGGCTTTGAAAAAAATAAAAAAATCAGGGATTCTAAAATATTAAAAAAAAAATCAAAAAATCAAAAATGCAAAAGTAAAAAAACTGAAAAAAAAACATTTAAAAAAAAGTCTTCAATTTGTTCAATTTGGTTAAGCTGTATTTGTTCCAACTATTGTTGAAAATATCAAAATGTTGTGCTAAAATAGTTTAAAAATTTAATAAATTTTTAATTTTTAAAATTCTAAAATTCAATAATTAAATAATTCAAAAATCTATGGATTAAAAATTTAAAAATCTTTTTAAATCATTGAATACATTCACTCCGGATAATGATATCAGGAAATTTTGATTTTCTCAGAATTTAAGTCTCTT
This sequence comes from Culex quinquefasciatus, assembly GCF_015732765.1. Classification (NCBI taxonomy): domain Eukaryota; kingdom Metazoa; phylum Arthropoda; class Insecta; order Diptera; family Culicidae; genus Culex; species Culex quinquefasciatus. Next base: position 118,331,874 of record NC_051861.1, read on the forward strand.
GCCATAAATATTACTACAAAGTTATCTGAACATCTATAATATAAGATGGCAGCAAAATTTTAGATTTTAGGCAATACATATTTTTAATTTCCGAATTTTGAAATGTTGTGAATTTTCAAATATTCCAATTTTTAAATATAATAATTTTGAAATTTTTTATATAAGAAAATATAAGTATTTCAGTTTTAAAATTTTTGAACTTCTTTATTCCGAACTCCGTACTTAACTATTTAGATAAGAATTTTAAAAATAATAATAAAAATAGAAAAAATCACAAGCAATTTATTTCAATTCACTTGAAAGTAATTTAAAAGAGAGGAATCAACCCTAAAATGAATTAAATTCATTAATTTTTTAGAAGATCAATTATTTAGAGGTCAACTTTTTTGAAATGTGAACTCAACAAATTTTAGTGATTAAAATGTATAAATCTAAATTTATTACAAAAGTTTTTTAAAGTTTCACAAAATATCTTAGATTTAAGACCTTTTGGTAAAAAAAAGAGAATTGAACAGAATGTTACCTTCATTTTCCCTCGACATTATTTCGAAAACCATTAATAAAAAATGTATGTTTCTAAATTCAATTTTCAAGAAGTTTTTAAGACGACTTTTTAGTTCTTAAGATGAATAGACAAACATTTTCAAAAAAAGAAAACCCAAAAAAATCGAAGTCATTTTAACATGAAAAATTAAATTTTAAATTACCCATTTTAAAATAACTCTTGGTAAAAGTTTTTTTTAATTATGCATTATTTTTTCTTTAAATTTGTCTGATTAATTTGATTTAAAAAATAATAAAATTAATTCGTTTGTGACAGATCTTGTGTCAAAAAAATGTGTAATTTTACATTAGAAACAAGTGAATTTTTTATCATTTTCTGTTAAATTTCACATTTTTACACATGTTTTATGTAAAAATAAGTAATATTGAACTAATCAAATTTTCAACCATCCAAAATTCAACAAACGACAAAGCATAAAAGAATTCAATTTGTTCAATTTGGTTGGGCTGTGTTTGTAATACTGTTGTCTAGATGCAGCCCTTGAATAAAAAATCGCCCTAGATGGCGTTACATTTTTCTAGAGAGTTACGTTTGTATCGAAATCTCGCTACTGATTTGAAAAATTGGAAATTAAAAGTTTTGAAGATTTTATGATTTGAAAATTTGAATGTTTGCAGATTAGATTTTTGTTGGATATATTAATTTATAATTTTTTTGAATAAGTTTTATGTAATATACCCTTACATAAAATTTAAATTGTATTTTTTGGGCAATTTGGCAAAAATAACTTAAGATACGTTTAAATCTAATCTTAAATTTACAAAATATCTCATGCTGAATCCAAAATCTCTACTCACATGCCACCACGACGTCAATCTTCTCGCTGAAGATCGTCCCGGCGTCGTTCTTCGCCAAACACTGGTACGATCCGGCGTCCTCCCGGGTCGTACTCTGGATCTTCAAATACTGACTGGTGTCAAAGTCCCCCACCGGGACACCGTTCTTCAGCCACCGGTACATTGGCTGCGGATAACCTGCAATAAAAATTAGACAGAGAGAGAGAGAGAAAAAAACAAGTTTTGATTAGTTTGGTCCAGTTTTCCGAAATTGACCCTTTCCAAGGCGACCCCCCTTAAATTTAAAATTCATAGCTTCATCACTGCTGCTCGGACCGGGGGTTCGAAATGGTCGATCAATCGCACCTGCATTAATTATGAGTGCTTATCGCCCTTAAGCTGCATTAACGACCCACACCCAAAAGCTTCGCTCGAGATGAATTGGTGAAGACACCCACCCTATAGGAGCCACACGCTGATTAAAAATTAATCATGTTTAAGAAAGCCACTTTTCGTCACCCACCTATAGAGTGATTAAACTTTCAAGCCACTTGAAAAGTTTCGTTAATTCGCTGTGGCAGAATAAAAGTTCGGTTCGTTTGCAAAATAAACGGGGAAGCAACAGGAAAAGCTCAGGATTTTTATTTTTTGTTGTTTTTGAGCTGTCATCCTAGATAATAAGCGGTTATTTTTTTTTTGGAGGGGGGATATTTAAGGCGAAAGTGAAGCGAACGCGCTTGACGTGCAAGCCTAAAGGAAAAGAGTTCACAAAAGTGGTGGGTAATTATAATCTTCCTGTTCGATTTTGAATAATAATTGTAGCGGTGGTGTTGGGTATAAGACAACAGAAAAATCGAAAGAGTTCATAGGCCGATCGAACGAGTTTGGATTTGAACCTTTCGTTCGTACACGATTAGGCGGGGTGTAATTAGACGCAAGTCAAGGTCTTTACTTTTTAACGTATTTTTCAAGGTTTGCTTTTGGACGTTAACGCTTCGTTACGTTAACGCTCTACTTCCTCCTCTAAATTCATAAATTTTCTTTGAACTTAAAAGAAGAGAAATTTGTTAGTAAATAAGGCTGAACAAAATGTCATTTAACTGAAAAATGACGAACTTCTCGTCACAGTGTCCTGATGTAAACAATGATCGAGCTCGAGCTGTCAAAGTCCCTGCGAAATATGTTGGCTTACATATCGGGCGGTCAGTCAAATAAAAACTATCTAGAAGTCGCATGACAAAAAAAAACTTTTGCTAGAAAGAGATAGCAAATCTGATGCAAACAAACCCGCAGCAAAGCTAAAAGACACATGTCGCCACCTATGAACAAATAGTGTGAACCTATGATTTTTTGAAAAAAAATGAGTTTTTTCCTTCATAATCAACATTTTTATAAAACTTATGCCGGATTCAGATGAGAAAAAATATTTCCAACAATTTTTTTCTATTTTTATATGAGAAAACTGTAAATTTAGAAAAAGATAGTAATTTGGACTATTTAGCAAGAAAGGCTGTTAAAAATCAATAAAAATTGTTTAATATACGTTAATACAACTATCAACACATTATCAACTATTTAACTGTTTTTTCATTGATATATACGGGGAAAGTCATTTTTTCGTGTTCCAAATCATGTTTTTTTTAAAGAAAAAGTTAACAAATTTTTGCGCGCCCAAAAATTAATGTTCCTTATTTTAAAGCAAAAAATTTTTCTCGTCTTTTCCAACCAGTTTCATTAAGATTGATGCAGGGAATCATGAGAAATAAGCGATTTTGTTCTTCAATCCAGCAGAAAGGAATACGATTTTTTGCAAGTAACCTCATTTTGGCGCCACCTACATTTGAAACACAGTCGCGCTGCAAAACCTCAATAGGGACGTAGCGTTACATCGTGCTGCCATCTGGTTTTTTAAGTGCAAGAGTGGAAAAGTGCTGAGTCATCGTCTAAAAATAGACGGCGTCCTATCTCGCCCAAAAAAATGAAGTCGATAAAGTAGTTGGTTTCGATGAGAAAAAGTGGAAAACGTGGTCTAAAAATAGCGACGCCATCCCTCTATGTAAACATACTTTGAATGTGTTGGTGAATTTCTGACTAGAAAGCCTTATTGGATTGAGCTTAACTAAAGTTTTATTTATTTTAGTATTATTTAAAGCAAATAAATATGGCATAGAAGTCAGCAGATGGACGCCATCTTGGATGTCTTCTGTGAGAGTGTATTACTCCTTACTAGGAAAATGTAAACAATAACAAACAAATAACGGAAAAACTGTCGTCAAACTGTAAACATAAACAAACCAGCGAATTTATGACGTAAAACTAGGTCAATTTTACAAAAGGTTGAAAATCCAAAATCATTAAACTAACAAACCTGTTTTGGTTTTGGTCACAATGGTAAAACTTTGGAAAGTTGCTTATAAGCAATAAAAACTGAATAAAACTTACCAAAAAAATAAAAATAAATTATCTAAATTTTAAATTTGTCATAAAATGTCAAGATTTGACAGAATTAAATATTAACAAAATAAAAGCTCGCACACATATGGCAAAAAAGAACATATTGGCTAAAAATGTTGTAGAAAATGTAAAATTTTGATGAGTTTGAGAGTTAAAATTATCCAAATCTTACATTGTTTTTCGATTATGCTTACAATATTAGTTTTAAGGGTGCACAGCAACGAAGGAAGTTGTTGTCTTCTTATACCAAAATAGTCAAACTTACGGACCCAATCCTGCAATATTGGGAATGTAAAATTAATCAAACTTTGTTGTAAATTACTTTGTGGACCGTACTTTAGGGGATGAATAAAAAAATATTTCGATAGTACCTGTAGTTTTGAAGATACTAAAATGTCTGTTACAAAAATCTGGGTGCAAAAGCTCTGGTTGATGTGCACCGTTAAGTCAAAATATTTTAAAAATCTGTTTGAACTTTAAAATATAACCTACATACAATATTTTAATAAGCGAAATTATTGTGGTAAATGTCAAATTTTGATGAGTATCCTAGAAGTGTTAAAAAGTGAGTAGAAAATTTACCCCAATTTTTATGAAAATCATTCAAATTTGTCATTTTTTGTTCGTTAGAAAATTATACTAACATAATTAGTTTTAACATAACATAACATTATTAGTTTTAAGTTAAACTATTTTCACAAATCTGTTTGAATATGGCAAAAAAAGCAGATTTGTTTTTAAAGATGACAAAATTCACAAAAAATTGGTTTTGATCCCAACATTATAAAAAATTCTAAGTTCTCCACGATTTTACCCCTTTTTTCTGAACGATTTTGTGATTTTTTCAAAAAAAGGGACACGGAAAAAACTTGTTTTCTAATTAAACTTTTTATGACTAAAAGTTGAATTCCAAAATACGTGTTTTTTTTATTTTTGATTTTTTTTATTATGTCTCATTAGGAGATAAAGAAAGACATCTTTTGGTGCAAAATGTGCTGTTTAAAAAAAAATTATGTTTTTATATTTTTTTTTTCAAATCAATATCTCATTTTTAATTGAAAAGTACATTAATTTTCTTTATTTTTTCATAAAATGTACCGTTTCATGTTGTAAGGTTTTTTTTAAAGATTTTTTGAGTTTTAAAAATAATTCTGAAAGAAAAGCAACTCAGAAAAATATTTTTGAAGAGCTATGAAAATTTCCTACCTTTTTTACTGGGACTTTCAAAATCAGGCAATTAGTTTCTGAAAGACACAGTATTTAAAATCATGGTAATATTACATCTGGGAAGGGGTGCATCTTTAATATCAGAAAAAATGTGTAAGTTTACCTCTTTTCTGATGTAATGTCAATTTTTCAGTTTAAATTGAGTTAAAATTTCATCATAAAAGAGGTAATATTCAACCTTCCAAAATTAAACCATAATTTTTTTACTGTGTACAATCTGAGAAAGAATTCGAATCGATGAAAATTAAATTCTCTAAGTGTCACCTAATTAGCCTGTGATTTTTAACTGACGATATCTCGGGAACGATTGATCCAATTTTCAATGTTAAAATTTTAAACAATTGCGAAACATTCTGAATTTTTCAATAAACATATTGATTTAAAGAAATATAATTTGGTCTAAAATATTTAATATAAATATATATCTATTTTTTACCTTTCCAAAAGTTAAACTTGATTTTGAAATTTTTAGTAAATCATAAATCTTATCAAAGAACTGATAATAAATGAAATAAAAAAAAAGCAGTTAAAAATTAACTATTTTGTAATCTATTTATTTTTTTAAAAAAGTATCATATGAAAGTTTAAAAAGCTCCTAAAATGTTATTGATAATAAATTCACAAATTTAAGACATTTTGGCAAATTTTGCCCTTTTGTCACTTCGATGTATGTGGTTTGATCCTTTGTCTTTTCGACCTTATGACCTTCGAGCTTTTATCGCACATTCAAACCCATAAAAAAAGAGTTTTAGTGAAAAATGTCAAAATTATCAAGTTCCTCAAGTAATTAAGCTTGGATTGTTGAAATCTTATAAGATAGTTTGGGTAAAGCATTTTTAGGTCTTGTACACTGAAATAAATCTACAGTGTAATTTCACGTAATTTATCTTTTTTAAGATACCAACAATTTATTTAGAATTGCTATCATATCATCACGACAATAGTCTAGTTATGGCTTCTCTTATCTACTCCAAACTATTTCAATCTGTTAATTACTAGCTCACCAGCCTCTGTTGTGACAACACTGAAACAAAAACCCACCGCAAAAACACACAGACACACGAAATAATAACATCAATCACTGCCAAATGAAGCACGTTCTCCCTAAATGGCGTGTGTGCACTTTCGGACACGCAAATTGCATTTTATTTCCTTTATTTCCACCCTCTGGCCCGGACTAAACCGATTCCAGCCAGGTTTTCGAAAAAAGTTCGTTTGCAACCGACATGTCTTTTGCTCGAAAATCCTCGTCCCGCAATGGAGGGGATTCAATAAAACGGTAGACACGAGACAGAATTTGAAAAAAAGAAAGGTCCAACACTTTGTTCAACCAGAAAGAAGCTTTGTCGGTCGGGGTTTGTCTCTCTAAAATTGCACTAACGATCCGGCCTGGCCTGGCCAGGAGCCGATAGGAGACGGGCTTCAAAAGCGTTTGAACTGAAAAAAATGTGCACCTTAAAAAAACATCCGTCTGCGAGAAAAGAGACACACCACACCGTCAGAGAAGGAATAAATATAATGAACGATATCTAGCGCCCCTGAATGTAGGCAGCAAAATGAGTGCAAGCAAGCGAGGATAAAACGTCAGCTGGAAGAAGGATTTAAGGATTGTGTATAGCGCCGAACGCGACACATCGAGCAAAGTTTGCCCCCGAGGTGAGAAGCCGATCCTGGTTTGCTGGATTGGTTATCTTTTCTAGGGTTGAAGGCTCTTATTTGTGTATTTGTTGTCAATTTTGTTTCAATTTTGTCTCAATTTTGTCTCAATTTTGTCTCAATTTTGTCTCAATTTTGTCTCAATTTTGTCCCAATTTTGTCTCAATTTTGTCTCAATTTTGTCTCAATTTTGTCTCAATTTTGTCTCAATTTTGTCTCAATTTTGTCACAATTTTGTCTCAATTTTGTCTCAATTTTGTCCCAATTTTGTCTCAATTTTGACAATATTGACAATTTTGACAATATTGACAATTTTGACAATTTTGACAATTTTGACAATTTTGACAATATTGACAATTTTGACAATTTTGACAATTTTGACAATTTTGACAATTTTGACAATTTTGACAATTTTGACAATTTTGACAATTTTGACAATTTTGACAATTTTGACAATTTTGACAATTTTGACAATTTTGACAATTTTGACAATTTTGACAATTTTGACAATTTTGACAATTTTGACAATTTTGACAATTTTGACAATTTCGACAATTTTGACAATATTGACAATTTTGACAATTTTGACAATTTTGACAATTTTGACAATTTTGACAATTTTGACAATTTTGTCAATTTTGACAATTTTGACAATTTTGACAATTTTGACAATTTTGACAATTTTGACAATTTTGACAATTTTGACAATTTTGACAATTTTGACAATTTCGACAATTTTGACAATTTTGACAATTTTGACAATTTTGACAATTTTGACAATTTTGACAATTTTGACAATTTTGACAATTTTGACAATTTTGACAATTTTGACAATTTTGACAATTTTGACAATTTTGACAATTTTGACAATTTTGACAATTTTGACAATTTTAACAATTTTGACAATTTTGACAATTTTGACAATTTTGACAATTTTGACAATTTTGACAATTTTGACAATTTTGACAATTTTGACAATTTTGACAATTTTGACAATTTTGACAATTTTGACAATTTTGACAATTTTGAAAATTTTGACAATTTTGACAATTTTGACAATTTTGACAATTTTGACAATTTTGACAATTTTGACAATTTTGACAATTTTGACAATTTTGACAATTTTGACAATTTTGACAATTTTGACAATTTTGACAATTTTGACAATTTTGACAATTTTGACAACTTTGACAATTTTGACAATTTTGACAATTTGACAATTTTGACAATTTTGACAATTTTGACAATTTTGACAATTTTGACAATTTTGACAATTTTGACAATTTTGACAATTTTGTCAATTTTGTCAATTTTGTCAATTTTGTCAATTTTGTCAATTTTGTCAATTTTGTCAATTTTGTCAATTTTGTCAATTTTGTCAATTTTGTCAATTTTGTCAATTTTGTCAATTTTGTCAATTTTGTCAATTTTGTCAATTTTGTCAATTTTGTCAATTTTGTCAATTTTGTCAATTTTGTCAATTTTGTCAATTTTGTCAATTTTGTCAATTTTGTCAATTTTGTCAATTTTGTCAATTTTGTCAATTTTGTCAATTTTGTCAATTTTGTCAATTTTGTCAATTTTGTCAATTTTGTCAATTTTGTCAATTTTGTCAATTTTGTCAATTTTGTCAATTTTGTCAATTTTGTCAATTTTGTCAATTTTGTCAATTTTGTCAATTTTGTCAATTTTGTCAATTTTGTCAATTTTGTCAATTTTGTCAATTTTGTCAATTTTGTCAATTTTGTCAATTTTGTCAATTTTGTCAATTTTGTCAATTTTGTCAATTTTGTCAATTTTGTCAATTTTGTCAATTTTGTCAATTTTGTCAATTTTGTCAATTTTGAATGACAATTTTTGAATGATCAAGCTAATCTAGCAAAAATTAAGTAAATTTTAGTGAAAAAATCATAAAGGCAAGGGCTAATCTTTTTTTCCCTACAACGTTTTTTTGCTCCTTTCTGTATCCAAACCACAGTTCGGGATGTGGTTAGGGCAAATGTATCTCATGTTTGCACCGTTTTGCCATACCAGGCACAGACAATTAGACTTGAATCTCTTTTTAAAAAAATGCTTGGATCAATAAATTAACGGTCAATTCGAATATTTGAAAACTCACCACGACAAATTGAAATTCACCACAACCTGTTTTCACAATTAGATGGCTCTAGTGATTTTTAATTAATAAGTTCAACGATTTACATCCATTTGTCTGTGATTCCAGCGCCAATGGACAGCCGTGCACCTCGAACACGAAGGTGTGGAAGTTGTTTTAAAACCCATCGCACAAAAGGTTCATTTCATTGCAATCCATCCCATATCGCATGCATGCACCGGATTTATGAATGAAAAATGATACAAAATCGCCTGTAAAGGTGAGGAAGAATGAGCAAGGTGACGGGGGAAAAAGCTAATATTTCAGCTTAACCTCAACTCTTTGCCTAGATTGAGTCGTTTCGCGGCACGTTTGAGGGCTTATAGATTGTTGGAAATGGTAGGCAAATTTGAATAAAAATAACATTGGATTTGTCTGAAAATCAACAAAGGCTTAAATTAATTTTTTGACTGTTCAAAATTCTTCTTTAATTTAAAAAAAAAACGCTTTCCTCAATTTTCAACGATTTTTTTCACCATCATTAAGACGTCCGCTTAAAATTGAAAGAAATTGCTCGATTTCTTCCTTTTCCAACCAACTGACAAACGTTTACATTCACGGCTATGCTCACAAGAGAACGATCACGCGTAATTTATGCTCTGGAAGAAATTCTTCGTTTCATTACCAGTTCTTAACGCGCTTTGAGCTTGAAAAAAGAAAATCATTCATTCTTTGAAGTGCCATTTCACTCTTTAAAAAACGGTCAATTTGAAATCCACTAGTTCAAAAAACGGCCACCAGGAGTTGGCACTTAAGGTGGTATTCCACTGCGGGAAACTTGGTTTGGAAACTAGACAAGACACACACGTTCGAATTTTCTTCAGTTGAAAAAAAGAGGCAGTCACATACAAACAGACGTAAACCTTTGAACAATTTTTATTTTTATTTTTCAGTCTCTCCTCACTAGAGCCATCTAGTTGTGCACGTGCAAATTCGTTAGTGTACATTGTGACAGTTTTAAACAACTGTCAAACGCTTGTAAATCAGTTGTGGTGAATACAAATTCACCGTGGTGAATTTCAAATCAAATCGTTCAAATTGACCGTTACATTTTTTATTTGAACAGAGATTTACGTCTGTTTGTCTGAGGTGCATCTGTGAGTTTGAAAAAAAAAACATGACTGCGAATCCTCTTCCAAAACGGATGACCCCCCTTGCCAATAAAACCACCAAAACCCGACCCGACGGTGGTGGTGGTGACCACGGAACGCGTGTCTACGCCTTCCGGTTAGACACACTTTCCTTGTGGTTTGTCGGTGGTGGCTCCAGAAAGGAGTCCAAAAAACAGATTCGCTTTTGAAGAAGGGTGCATTCGTAGATGATGTAATCAGGTTGTTTGTCTATTTTTCAAAAAGGGTTGTTCGTTGATTACGTAACGATTTCAAAAATAACATATTTCATGGTTTATTAAAAAGTATTCTTTTTTTTTGTTATTTTTTCAACAAGGGGTTATTCGTAGATGACGAAACCAATTTAAATTTCGATCATTTAAACGTTAAAATCGGTAATTTTCAAATGACCCCCGTTCAAGTTGGCAACACAACAACCACACGAGGGTGCGGTTTCCGGTTCCGGCGAGGCGCCAAACATTATGTTTTATACATAGCTTCATTAAGGGGGTGCTCAATGGGAATAAAAATCTACTCCAGTTGCAAACGGCCTTTTAGTATTTTTTGCTGCATTTTTTTTCTGTGTTCTTCTCGTTTCCCGATAATGGTTTGAAAGATGGTTCTCGCATCCAGCCAGCAAGCGCAAAATGAGTAAAAGTGTCTCCGAGAGATGGGAAAATTGTTAATGGATGCGCCGCCACAAAAGTTGGCCCCGCGAGGGTTTAAGAGGAAACTGTATGGACAAGTGGTAAATGGTTCGGAGGCCATAAATTGAGAGCCATTGGGCGCGAAATGATAATGGTGTCAACGTTTTTGAAAAAAAACGAGAGGATGTTTGTTTTGGTAATTGAAACTGGAGAACTGGCAACACTTAGTTCCATTTTTTAAAGACAGTGTTGCCAGTTTAACAGCTTCTTTATTTTTTCAAAATTATAAAAAAAATTGCTTAATCATACAAAGTCAACAACGAAGTCACACTTGACCAATAAAATTTCAAGACCCCCTGGCAGTGGTGGTCATCAATCCCGCGATCCTTAAAATGAATGGCTCCGATTGTTCGCGGTTTCGTTCAATCAATGCTCGCAATTTGAGCTGGGAAGAAAAGTGAAGAAAAAAATACTCCCTGATTGATGATTCAATTTTCGCTCTCTTCTCTCGGCGGCCAAATCACGCTCATAAAAACCGCCAAATCCAAATGAGTCGTATCTAATGGGTTCTCGCTGGCCGGTTTCGCATAAAATAAACAATCCCTTTATGAATTGAACCTTTGATGTGATTGCTTGAACTGCGTGACGTCCCGGAGATGAGCTCGACGAACTGGTCGACGAACTCCTCGAGCTGATACAATCAGCAGTCATTGAACTAGATCTTCAGACAGTTGTTTTTATAAGCTGACTAAACTCAAAAGTAACGGTCAATTTGAATTATTTCGTTTTCAGTGTAGTTTCATTGTTGGCCGCAAATGTCAAATTGGCGCCACCATCGTTTAATTTTAGAAAACGAAAACGCTACTGGTTGATAGATGGCGGTAGTATTTTAGTTTTAATTTCAGACAAATATTTAGTAGCACCATCTGTGGAAGGTTTCACGAACTAAACTCCACAAATATTCATTTTGAGTTGATTAAATCTTAAATTTCATGCAATTGCACTTCCAAAGAAAACTGCACGGACAATTGCACTTCAAAGTGGCTAAAATCTGCAATAAGGATTGCTCTGAGATGGTAATGAAACGAAGAATTCTTGGATGTAATCGTTGTCAGTTGCTCAACTCAAAGGAGCGCTGTTAAATTGAGGAAATAAAAACGGCTTCAAAACGGAAGTAATGAGGGCTGAAATTGTTACTTTGAGAGTCAAAAGAACATTTGGCCCTTTTCAGTTCTTTAATCTATTTTGTCAATTTTGTCAATTTAGCAATTTTGTCAATTTTGTCAATTTTGTCAATTTTGTCAATTTTGTCAATTTTGTCAATTTTGTCAATTTTGTCAATTTTGTCAATTTTGTCAATTTTGTCAATTTTGTCAATTTTGTCTCAATTTTGTCTCAATTTTGTCAATTTTGTCAATTTTGTCAATTTTGTCAATTTTGTCAATTATGTCAATTTTGTCAATTTTGTCAATTTTGTCAATTTTGTCAATTTTGTCAATTTTGTCAATTTTGACAATTTTGACAATTTTGTCAATTTTGTCAATTTTGTCAATTTTGTCAATTTTGTCAATTTTGTCAATTTTGTCAATTTTGTCAATTTTGTCAATTTTGTCAATTTTGTCAATTTTGTCTCAATTTTGTCTCAATTTTGTCAATTTTGTCAATTTTGTCAATTTTGTCAATTTTGTCAATTATGTCAATTTTGTCAATTTTGTCAATTTTGTCAATTTTGTCAATTTTGTCAATTTTGTCAATTTTGTCAATTTTGACAATTTTGACAATTTTGTCAATTTTGTCAATTTTGTCAATTTTGTCAATTTTGTCAATTTTGTCAATTTTGTCAATTTTGTCAATTTTGTCAATTTTGTCAATTTTGTCAATTTTGTCAATTTTGTCAATTTTGTCAATTTTGTCAATTTTGTCAATTTTGTCAATTTTGCCAATTTTGTCAATTTTGTCAATTTTGTCAATTTTGTCAATTTTGTCAATTTTGTCAATTTTGTCAATTTTGTCAATTTTGTCAATTTTGTCAATTTTGTCAATTTTGTCTCAATTTTGTCTCAATTTTGTCTCAATTTTGTCTCAATTTTGTCTCAATTTTGTCTCAATTTTGTCTCAATTTTGTCTCAATTTTGTCTCAATTTTGTCTCAATTTTGTCTCAATTTTGTCTCAATTTTGTCTAAATTTTGTCTCAATTTTGTCTTAATTTTGTCTCAATTTTGTCTCAATTTTGTCTCAATGTTGTCTTTTTTGTTGTCTCGTATTGTCTATTGATGTCTTGTGTTGTCTTTTGTTATCTTTTGTTGTCTTTTGTTGTCTTTTGTTGTCTTTTGTTGTCTTTTGTTGTCTTTTGTTGTCTTTTGTTGTCTTTTGTTGTCTTTTGTTGTCTTTTGTTGTTTTTGTTGTCTTTTGTTGTTTTTGTTGTTTTTTGTTGTATTATGTTTTCTTTTGTTGTCTTGTTTTATCTTTTGTTGTCTTTTGTTGTCTTTTGTTGTCTTTTGTTGTCTTTTGTTGTCTTTTGTTGTCTTTTATTGTCTTTGATTGTCTTTGTTGTGTTTTGTTGTCTTTTGTTGTCTTTTGTTGTCTTTTGTTGTCTTTTGTTGTCTTTTGTTGTCTTTTGTTGTCTTTTTTTGTCTTTTTTTCTTTTTTTTCTTTTGTTGTCTTTGATTGTCTTTTATTGTATTTTGTTGTCTTTTGTTGTCTTTTGTTGTCTTTTGTTGTCTTTTGTTGTCTTGTTTTATCTTTTGTTGTCTTTTGCTGTCTTTTTTGTTATTTTTGGTCTTTTTTGCCTTTTTTACTTTTTTGTCTTCAATTTTTTGTTAAAAAATATTTTAAAAAGAGTTACAAATCTACCAAATTCTACTTCCATTCTACGAGCTTTTCACTCTAGTTGCGACTTTCCCCTTAAGCTAAAAAAGCTTTCCTACCCAACTCCACCTGCGTTTTCCACGAATTTTCCAGAATGTATCGCCACCGGCAAAAAAAGGCGGTGGTGCTTACGGGAAGTCGAAGGTATCAACGCCGACATATTACTGGCGGCGGACTTTCCATTTTTCAAATCCACCACCCACCATGGCATGTCGACCCATTTGGGGGGAAAATTGACTTTTCCTTTTTTTTTACTGTAGCGCAAACTTCCCTCCGTGTGTCTACGCTTTTATCGGCTTATTTTTTGCGGTTCCCCACAAGTTGTTGACACGGAGGGAAATAGTTTGGTTGATTTTCGTTTAAATTTTCCGATGATTTGAAGAGAAAAATAACTTTTGAAAATCATCAGACTTTATTTGCACAATTGAGTAAAAATTTCCCTCCGTGCCCCACGTGCGTTCACCTAACTTAAGCTCGACATAAAAATAAAGGATGTCGACCAGCAAAGGTAAACAAAAAAGAAACAAGAAATAAAAGGAGTCTGGTGTTTGCCGGGCCAACCCGTAACCAAAGACTTTCAGTCAAAACAGGACTCAAATCGTCTTGGTCACCGGCAAACGACCAGGCTTAGAGCTGAGACATAGACAAATAGACGTTCAAATTGATTTAAATGCAACATTGAAAATCAACAGTCAATTTGTTTACAGTTTAGTTTAGCTATTGACCGCAACTGTCATTTTGGCGCCACCATAGCTTGTTTTTGAAAACTGAGTCGCTACTGGCTGATAGATGGCGCTTTCAGTTTCAACTTCAGACATTTTTTCAAAGTTTTACGTCCTTCCATCTATGCCCCATATCTCCATTAGAACGCTTCACCACACACTCCCTTCGAAGAAGTGTGTCCTGAATAGACTTCGCCGAGGTGCCAACCGGCAATCAACCGGAAGGAAGCCGGCAAGGCCCTTCTCCGTCTGCCTGCGGCCATAGGCCGTGTGTTTGTCCACTTTATGCACTTTCTTTCACGATTAGTGTCCGGACGGGAAGTTGTGGCTGGTCCCATTTTTCACTCTTTTTTTTTTGTGCTGTTATGTTGTATAAAGGCATTCAGTCCAGATGGATTGTTTGCGTTGGCGAGAGTGACATGTTCAGCGGCTCAACAACTTCTTTTTGTCAATTCTTGGAGGGGAAATATAGAAAGAAGTGGAGCTTGAAGTTTATTAGAGTGAAAGATTTAATAGTTTTTTATATAGACGCCCTTGCTCAAATGTTCATTTTGAATAATTGAAGGAATTTCAAGCCGATTTAAATCTGGATACTGTATGACTCTAGTTGGTAACTGATATCGATCTAAAACTGTTCAAACCGCCTTTGGAATAGTCACATAGACGGCCTTGTTTAGATTCACTTGTTTTGACAGAGCAGATCACGTCAGTCAGATATTAGAAAGCATTTGTTCGATATCAAACACTTTTCGCTCATAATGGCTCATTGAGAACATTGAGAACAACCCCATTAGAAACATCACATAGACGCCCTTGTTTGGAATCTCATTTTCTATAGACTCTTTGATGTCAGTTCGACTTTGATAAGCATTTGCCAAATATCTGAACTTTTCACCAACAAATGGTTCACTAAGAACTGTTACCAGTGAAACCCCAAAAAACATCTCATAGACGCCCTTGTTTTGATTCCCTGACTTTCATGAACTCTATCATTACAGTTTTTTTTTTGCAAATCTCTACCCGATATTTGACACGATTACCCAACAGATGGCGCACTGAGAACTGTCACCAAAGCGACACCCCACTACGTCACATAGACGCCCTTGCTTCAAATCGCTCACTCACCTAGCGCATGACACTGGAGAATCTTGGTCCGGCCTTCGTTCACCATCGACCCGGACGAGGACGGTTGCGTCGTGAAGCGGGGCGCCTGCATTTGCGGTTCTGCTGAAAAAGAAAGAAAAACAAACAGAAAAATTAATAGAAGGTTAGACAGATCGAAAGACGTATACAACAACTCCAGCGAGCGAACAATTAGCCATTTTTCGCTCTCTCAAAATGAACAACAATGCAACAAACTGGGGCATCTCTTCGTTTCGGCCGGACGTCTTCATCTACCAAACGCGTCCATCATCATCATCGGGCAAGGCAATCCAAAATTACGACGTGCCAACGACTTCTTCGCTTAACGGTTCACACAATGGCGGCCATTGTTTGTTGCGTCGTATGGTCTGGTTGGGGCAGGTCGATAGATCTGCTGGCTCCAACTATTAAGTCATTCAGAATTCGCGTGGTCCGAACAAAGGAGTTTGCCGGCACCATTAATATCTAGGTGTTGCAATTGAGTTTAGCTAGTGACCGCTAGGGGCGCTGCAGGCGTAAAATCACTTTCGCTTGCCAAGTTATTTAAGTCGCGAAATGAGGTTATTTAGGGATTGCTAATCCGTTGGCAATTGCCAACGCGAGGCGCGACGCGGGAAGCCCTACAATTCCAGGAAACGTGTCCGAGTGACCAATTAACGTGGACATACCGCGAGGGCTTATAATAAGCTTCATTTTGTAGAACAACTCGATTCGCTGTTGGTTGCACGGAAAGAAATCCTGTCCGGGAAATCGACAACATTGTTCTCGATTCGTTCTGAAATTCGTTTCAGAATGTTGTCGACCAGTCGTCCGGTAACATTTGCATCAAAATCGAGAACAATGTAGTCGATTTTGAGGCGTCACGGTTGGTGACGTCTGGCAAAACAGAAAGCACGCAGCCATCCCGAACGGTTTAATCGGTTTTTGAATTGACCGTTGGTTTTGGTTTTTGAATTGACCGTTGAATATTTCTTTTGGTTCAGTAAAACACTTGATTCGTTTTTTTATTTATTGAGGTATAAAATACATCATTAATAAAAAACTAACTCTCTCTCTGTGTGTGTGTGTGTGTGTGTGTGTGTGTGTGTGTGTGTGTGTGTGTGTGTGTGTGTGTGTGTGTGTGTGTGTGTGTGTGTTGTTTGTTTGTTTGGAATATAAGAATACAAGAAATTAGTGTTTTGCCAATCAGGAAATATGGGAATATGGGTATTAAAGAATGAGGAGTTTTTGAGAATTTGGGATTTTCTGAATCTGAGAATCCCGAATCAAAATTAAGGAATTTGTGATTTTAGGAACTTGATATTATGTTATTTTAGAAATTTGGGAATATCGGAATTAGAAAATTTAGGAATTCAAGAACCTGATGAGATTTAAGAATTAAGGAATCAAGGAATTAAGGAATTTAGGAATTTGGAAATTAGGGAATTTGGGAATTTAGGAATTTAGGAATTTAGGAATTTAAGAATTTAGGAATTTAGGAATTTAGGAATTTAGAAATTTGTGAATTTGTGAATTTGGGAATTTGAGAATTTGGGAATTTGGGACTATGGGAATTTGGGATTTGGGGATTTTGGGAATTTGGGAATTTGGGAATTGGGGAATTTGGGAATTTGTTTATTTGGGAATTTGGGAATTTAAGAATTTGGAAAGGGACCATCCATAAACCACGTGGACACTTTTTTGGAAATCTCAACCCCCCCCCCCCCTTCGTGGACAATTGTCCATACAAAAAAAATCTTTTTTGTATGGACCGTGGACAATCGCCATACCCCCTCCCTAAGGTGTCCACGTGGTTTATGGATGGTCCCAAAGTTGTGAATTTGGGAAATTGGGAATTTAAGAATTTGAGAATTTAAGAATTTGGGAATTTGTGAATTTGGGAATTTGGGAATTAAAGAATTTGTGAATTTGGGAATTTGGGAATTTAGGAATTTAGGAATTAAGGAATTAAGGAATTAAGGAATTTAGGAATTTAGGAATTTAGGAATTTGGGAATTTGAGAATTTGGGAATTTGTGAATTTGGGAATTTGGGAATTAAAAAATTTGTGAATTTGAGAATTTGGGAATTTGGAAATTTAGGAATTAAGGAATTTAGGAATTCAGGAATTTGGGAATTTGGGAATTTGGGAATTTAAGAATTTGGGAATTTGGAAATTTAGGAATTTAGGAAGTTAGGAATTAAGGAATTTAGGAATTTGGGAATTTGAGGATTTGGTAATTTGGGAATTTGGGAATTTAAGAATTTGGGAATCTGGGAATTTAGGAATTTGAGAATTTAGGAATTTAGGAATTTGGGAATTTGGGATTTTAGGAATTTGGGAATTTAAGAATTTGGGAATTTAAGAATTTGGGAAATTAAGAATTTGGGAATTTAAGAATTTGGGAATTCGGGAATTTGGGAATTGGGGAATTGGGGAATTTGGGAATTTGTTTATTTGGGAATTTGGGAATTTAAGAATTTGGAAAGTTGTGAATTTGGGAAATTGAGAATTTAAGAATTTGAGAATTTAAGAATTTGGGAATTTAAGAATTTGGGAATTTGTAAATTTGGGAATTTGAGAATTTGGGAATTCAGGAATTAAGGAATTTAGGAATTTAAGAATTTAGGAATTTAAGAATTTAGGAATTTAGGAATCTAGGAATTTAGGAATTTAGGAATTTAGGAGTTTAGGAGTTTAGGAATTAAGGAATTTAGGAATTTAGGAATTAAGGAATTTAGGAATTTAGGAATTAGGGATTTAAGAATTTAGGAATTTGGGCATTTAGGAATTTAGCGATTTAGGAATTTAGGAATTTAAGAATTTAAGGATTTGAGAACTTAGGAATTTGGGAATTTGAGAAATTGGGAATTTGGGCATGTGGGAATTTGGGATTTGGGGATTTTGGGAAGTTGAGAATTTGGGAATTTAGGAATTTAGGAATTTAGGAATTTAGGAACTTAGGAATTTAGGAATTTAGGAATTAAGGAATTTAGGAATTTAGGAATCTAGGAGTTTAGGAGTTTAGGAATTAAGGAATTAAGGAATTTAGGAATTTAGGAATTTGGGAATTTGGGAATTTAGGAATTAAGGAATTAGGAATTTAGGAATTTGGGAATTTAGGAATTTGGGAATTTAGGAATTTGGGAATTTAGGAATTTAATAATTAGGAATTTAGGAATTTAGGGATTTAGAAATTTAGGAATTTGAGAATTTAGGAATTTGGGAAATTGGAAAATTTGGGAATTTGAGAATTTGGAAGTTAAAGAAATTGGGAATTTGGGAATTTGTGAATTTGGGAATTAAAGAATTTGAGAATTTGGGAATTTAGGAATTTAAGAATTTTGGAATTTGAAAATTTGGGAATCTGGGAATTTTGGAATTTGGGTAATTGAGAATTTGGGAATTTGAGAATTTGGGAATTTAAGATTTTGGAAATTTGGGAATTTGGGAATTGAGGAATTTAGGAATTTAAAATTAAGGAATTTAGGAATTTAGGAATTTGGGAATTTAGGAATTTAGGAATAAGGAATTTAAGAATTTAGGAATTTGGGAATTTAGGAATTTAGGAATTAGGAATTAAGGAATTAAGGAATTTAGGGATTTAGGAATTTAGGAATTTAAGAATTTAGGAATTTGAGAATTTAGGAATTTGGGAATTTGGGAAATTGTAAAATTTGGGAATTAGAGAATTTGGTAGTTCAAGAAATTGGGAATTTGGGAATTTTAGAATTAAAGAATTTGAATTTAGGAATTTAAATTTAAGAATTTGGAATTTAAAATTTGGGAATTTTAAATTTTAGAATTTGGGAAATTTAGAATTTTTAATTTTAGAATTTTAGAATTTAAGATTTTAGAATTTTGGAATTTTAAATTTAGGAATTTTAGAATTTAAAATTTTAAATTTAAAATTTTAAATTTTAGAATTTTAGAATTTTAGAATTTTAGAATTTTAGAATTTTAGAATTTTAGAATTTTAGAATTTTAGAATTTTAGAATTTTAGAATTTTAGAATTTTAGAATTTTAAATTTTAGAATTTTAGAATTTTAAATTTTAGAATTTTAGAATTTTAAATTTTAGAATTTTAAATTTTAAATTTTAGAATTTTAAATTTTAAATTTTAAATTTTAAATTTTAGAATTTTAGAATTTTAGAATTTTAGAATTTTAGAATTTTAGAATTTTAGAATTTTAAATTTTAGAATTTTAAATTTTAGAATTTTAAATTTTAAATTTTAAATTTTAAATTTTAGAATTTTAAATTTTAGAATTTTAGAATTTTAAATTTTAAATTTTAAATTTTAGAATTTTAAATTTTAGAATTTTAAATTTTAAATTTTAAATTTTAAATTTTAAATTTTAAATTTTAAATTTTAAATTTTAAATTTTAGAATTTTAGAATTTTAAATTTTAAATTTTAAATTTTAGAATTTTAGAATTTTAAATTTTAGAATTTTAGAATTTTAGAATTTTAAATTTTAAATTTTAAATTTTAGAATTTTAGAATTTTAAATTTTAAATTTTAGAATTTTAAATTTTAGAATTTTAGAATTTTAAATTTTAGAATTTTAAATTTTAGAATTTTAAATTTTAGAATTTTAGAATTTTAAATTTTAGAATTTTAGAATTTTAGATTTTAAATTTTAGAATTTTAAATTTTAAATTTTAAATTTTAGAATTTTAAATTTTAAATTTTAAATTTTAGAATTTTAGAATTTTAGAATTTTAAATTTTAGAATTTTAAATTTTAGAATTTTAAATTTTAAATTTTAAATTTTAGAATTTTAAATTTTAAATTTTAAATTTTAAATTTTAAATTTTAGAATTTTAAATTTTAAATTTTAAATTTTAAATTTTAGAATTTTAAATTTTAAATTTTAAATTTTAAATTTTAAATTTTAAATTTTAAATTTTAAATTTTAAATTTTAAATTTTAGAATTTTAAATTTTAAATTTTAAATTTTAAATTTTAAATTTTAAATTTTAAATTTTAAATTTTAGAATTTTAAATTTTAGAATTTTAGAATTTTAGAATTTTAAATTTTAAATTTTAAATTTTAGAATTTTAAATTTTAAATTTTAGAATTTTAGAATTTTAAATTTTAGAATTTTAGAATTTTAAATTTTAGATTTTAGAATTTTAGAATTTTAAATTTTAAATTTTAGAATTTTAAATTTTAAATTTTAGAATTTTAAATTTTAGAATTTTAAATTTTAAATTTTAGAATTTTAAATTTTAAATTTTAAATTTTAAATTTTAAATTTTAAATTTTAAATTTTAAATTTTAGAATTTTAAATTTTAGAATTTTAAATTTTAGAATTTTAGAATTTTAGATTTTAGAATTTTAAATTTTAGATTTTAAATTTTAAATTTTAGAATTTTAGAATTTTAAATTTTAAATTTTAAATTTTAGAATTTTAGAATTTTAAATTTTAAATTTTAGAATTTTAGAATTTTAGAATTTTAAATTTTAAATTTTAAATTTTAAATTTTAAATTTTAGAATTTTAAATTTTAAATTTTAAATTTTAAATTTTAGAATTTTAAATTTTAAATTTTAAATTTTAGAATTTTAAATTTTAAATTTTAAATTTTAGAATTTTAGAATTTTAAATTTTAGAATTTTAAATTTTAGAATTTTAAAATTTTAGAATTTTAAATTTTAAATTTTAAATTTTAAATTTTAAATTTTAAATTTTAAATTTTAAATTTTAGAATTTTAGAATTTTAGAATTTTAGAATTTTAGAATTTTAGAATTTTAAATTTTAAATTTTAAATTTTAGAATTTTAGAATTTTAGAATTTTAGAATTTTAAATTTTAGAATTTTAGAATTTTAAAATTTTAGAATTTTAGAATTTTAAATTTTAAATTTTAGAATTTTAAATTTTAAATTTTAGAATTTTAGAATTTTAAATTTTAGAATTTTAAATTTTAAATTTTAAATTTTAGAATTTTAGAATTTTAGAATTTTAAATTTTAGAATTTTAGAATTTTAGAATTTTAAATTTTAAATTTTAAATTTTAGAATTTTAGAATTTTAGAATTTTAAATTTTAAATTTTAAATTTTAAATTTTAAATTTTAGAATTTTAGAATTTTAGAATTTTAGAATTTTAAATTTTAAATTTTAGAATTTTAGAATTTTAAATTTTAAATTTTAGAATTTTAGAATTTTAGAATTTTAAATTTTAGAATTTTAGAATTTTAGAATTTTAGAATTTTAAATTTTAGAATTTTAGAATTTTAAATTTTAAATTTTAAATTTTAGAATTTTAAATTTTAAAATTTTAAATTTTAAATTTTAAATTTTAGAATTTTAAATTTTAGAATTTTAAATTTTAGAATTTTAAATTTTAGAATTTTAGAATTTTAAATTTTAAATTTTAGAATTTTAGAATTTTAGAATTTTAGAATTTTAAATTTTAGAATTTTAGAATTTTAGAATTTTGAATTTTGAATTTTAGAATTTTAAATTTTAAAATTTTAAATTTTAGAATTTTAAATTTTAGAATTTTAAATTTTAAATTTTAAATTTTAGAATTTTAAATTTTAGAATTTTAAATTTTAGAATTTTAGAATTTTAAATTTTAAATTTTAAATTTTAAATTTTAGAATTTTAGAATTTTAGAATTTTAGAATTTTAAATTTTAAATTTTAAAATTTTAAATTTTAAATTTTAAATTTTAAATTTTAGAATTTTAAATTTTAGAATTTTAGAATTTTAAAATTTTAGAATTTTAGAATTTTAGAATTTTAAATTTTAAATTTTAGAATTTTAAATTTTAAATTTTAAATTTTAAATTTTAGAATTTTAGAATTTTAGAATTTTAGAATTTTAAATTTTAGAATTTTAAATTTTAAATTTTAGAATTTTAGAATTTTAAATTTTAAATTTTAGAATTTTAGAATTTTAAATTTTAAATTTTAGAATTTTAAATTTTAAATTTTAAATTTTAGAATTTTAAATTTTAGAATTTTAAATTTTAAATTTTAGAATTTTAAATTTTAGAATTTTAAATTTTAAATTTTAGAATTTTAAATTTTAAATTTTAAATTTTAGAATTTTAAATTTTAAATTTTAGAATTTTAAATTTTAAATTTTAAATTTTAAATTTTAAATTTTAGAATTTTAGAATTTTAAATTTTAAATTTTAAATTTTAAATTTTAAATTTTAAATTTTAGAATTTTAAATTTTAAATTTTAAATTTTAAATTTTAGAATTTTAAATTTTAAATTTTAGAATTTTAGAATTTTAAATTTTAAATTTTAGAATTTTAAATTTTAAATTTTAAATTTTAGAATTTTAAATTTTAAATTTTAGAATTTTAGAATTTTAAATTTTAGAATTTTAAATTTTAGAATTTTAGAATTTTAAATTTTAAATTTTAGAATTTTAAATTTTAAATTTTAAATTTTAGAATTTTAGAATTTTAGAATTTTAAATTTTAGAATTTTAGAATTTTAAATTTTAAATTTTAAATTTTAAATTTTAAATTTTAAATTTTAAATTTTAAATTTTAGAATTTTAAATTTTAAATTTTAGAATTTTAGAATTTTAAATTTTAGAATTTTAAATTTTAAATTTTAAATTTTAAATTTTAAATTTTAAATTTTAAATTTTAGAATTTTAAATTTTAGAATTTTAGAATTTTAGAATTTTAGAATTTTAAATTTTAGAATTTTAAATTTTAAATTTTAGAATTTTAGAATTTTAGAATTTTAGAATTTTAGAATTTTAGAATTTTAGAATTTTAAATTTTAGAATTTTAGAATTTTAAAATTTAGAATTTTAAATTTTAAATTTTAAATTTTAAATTTTAGAATTTTAGATTTTACAATTTTAGAATTTTAGAATTTTAGAATTTTAGAATTTTAGAATTTTAGAATTTTAGAATTTTAGAATTTTAGAATTTTAGAATTTTAGAATTTTAGAATTTTAGAATTTTTGAATTTTGAATTTTTGAATTTTAGAATTTTAAAATTTTAGAATTTTAGAATTTTAAATTTTAGAATTTTAAATTTTAAATTTTAAATTTTAGAATTTTAGAATTTTAAATTTTAAATTTTAGAATTTTAGAATTTTAAATTTTAAATTTTAAATTTTAGAATTTTAGAATTTTAGAATTTTAGAATTTTAGAATTTTAGAATTTTAGAATTTTAGAATTTTAGAATTTTAGAATTTTAGAATTTTAGAATTTAAGAAAATAAAATAATAAGAATTTAAGAATTCAAGAATTCAAGAATTTAAGAATTAAAAATTTTAGAATCTGAAAACTTTAGAATTCTAAAATTTTAGCAATTTAGATTTTTAAGTTATGAAAATGGTAGTGTTAAAGAATTTTAGAAATTTGGAATTTTAGAATTTTCTAAGTTCACAATTTTATGATTCAAGAATCATAGACAATTTAGATTTTTAGAAATTAGGAATTGAAGAATTAGAAGAAAGTTAGAATAGAGTTTTGTGGTGGTAAGGTGTAACAAAGTGTGTGTGTGTGTGTGTGTGTGTGTGTGTGTGTCCGTTTGAGTGGATTTTCAGCGCCTTTCGCACGACCGATGGGCTTGACCGAGATCGCCTCCAGGATGCCGACGGAGCTCGAGTTCGATAGATGCGTCTCGTCATGGAACAACCCAGACTGGCACGTGGATGATGTTGACCTCTTTGCCGTGGTCCGGAATGAAGAAGTTGGCGTCGCTGCCTGTTGCGGAATAAAGGTCGATAAGATCAGTCTATTACGAATGTTGGGAGATTTTTTTCATTATAATTTTATCAAGCTTTCGAGGGACGTACCTGCACCTCGTCGCGCAGAGAAAGTGGCTCTTCAGCTCCTTGATGAATTCCTCCCGCTGCACACTGGGAGGTAAGAAGAAGAGGAGGAGGAAGAGGAGGAGGAGGAGGAGGAGGAGGAGGAGGAGGAGGAGGAGGAGGAGGAGGAGGAGGAGGAGGAGGAGGAGGAGGAGGAGGAGGAGGAGGAGGAGGAGGCTGCCCAAGTGTCCAGCTGCAAACACCACCAACAAAGTCGTTTCGGTACCTGGCTTAAAAGTGCTTCCGGAATTGTCGAAATCACCTGTCCGGGAGAAGTGTCAAAGGTTGATCCGCATCGCCAGCGTCGGTTCTGAAAGAAATGATCGAAAGGACCAGTACAGGTTCAGTTCTGGAATGAAAGACGAAACCGTTGCCAACGGACACCCTCGACAAGGCAGACAGCGCAGTGATTGCATTACCAGAACCTACCCTCCTCTGTTAGAAGACATGAGGACAACGGAAGCACGGCAACGGCTCGTTGATGATTTCCTCCCGATGGACAACATTTTCTTTCTCGGCGGCCGTGGAGCAGGAGGATGAGGAGATTCCGGCGATGCAATCATTATCGCTCTCCGTCTCCGAGGGTGGTCGTTGGCAACTGCACTTTGGATCACTTTTGCCAGAATCGACGCGGGCGGAGCGGATCGACGTTTGATTTTCCCGGTCAGGTGATTTCACCACTTCGGAGAGCACTTTACCCGAAACGCCTTACCGGAACGCCTTTGCTGGCGGTGTTTACAGCTGAACACTTGGGCAGCAACACTCCATTTGGCCAACACCCTCCAAACGGAACCTGTTGTCGGGACACCGGCAAGGATTTTCTTCGACCGAAAACAGAAAAAAAAACTTAGCACAAACGGCACAAACAAACTGTCATGTTTTGGTTGACGTTTTGTTTTAGGCTGCGTTTTGACAGATGTTACGCTCCCCAAAAAGGGTGACGGAAAAAGTTTAGCTTTCGAAAACAAAAGTTCCGCATTCGAAAACA
The DNA here is from genome assembly GCF_015732765.1 of Culex quinquefasciatus. Classification (NCBI taxonomy): domain Eukaryota; kingdom Metazoa; phylum Arthropoda; class Insecta; order Diptera; family Culicidae; genus Culex; species Culex quinquefasciatus. The sequence continues at coordinate 118,356,971 of NC_051861.1, forward strand.
AAAGTTTTCGAAATCGAAGAAAATGTTTTCATATTTGAAAACATTGTAAACGAAATCGAAAACAATCGATGTTGTCGATTTTAAAACAATTAGTTTACGGTTTTTCGGACAGGATTTCTATCCGTGTGGCGGAAGGAAAGTGAAAGTGAAGTAGAAGCTTTTTTCTATTGAAGTCTCGCTTTTTATGACGTCTACACTGATTTGAAAATATATCAATAATCGTTTCTAGATATAGACGCCCTTGCTTACATTTAAAACATGTAAGAAATAGTAAAAATTTGTTTCAAAGTTGATCTCGTGATATTTTGATCCAAAAACAATAAGGTCTATGATGATTTCAAATCAATCATCAAACTATTGTATTCATGTAGACGCCCTTGTTTACATTTATGACAAGTCATAAATAATATAAATTGCAATTAAAAATATTTTTTGGTATTTTTTTAATTGATTCAAGACTAAGATCGACTACGTAAAATTGTAAAAGCTATCCAATTTACATAGACGCCCTTGTTTATTTTAAGAACACGTTAAGAACAGTTTAAATTGCAATAGGAATTGACCCTTAATGAGTTTTTTTTTAATTTTATTTAAAATACGTCTAGGTTCAATTAAATTGAGTGAATTGACCATTCACATAGACGCCCTTGCTCACAACTCAATCGGCTTTAAACTTAATCGTTACTCATCACCACTCAATTAAGCCCAACAAAACTGATAAACCAAAACACTCCAAAAAGTGCAAACAAGCCGCCAAAACAAACCTCAGCCAAGTGCATCCAGCGGGAACGGCCAATCTCCGGAAAATTCGGCCTACCGCGGAAGACATGCCGCAGGTAACCAGCTGGAAAATTTTAAAGTCCAGCCCAAAACAACTCCGTGGTGAGAAGAAAGTGATAAAAGTAACACACCCGACGTGGTGCGAAAGCGAAATCCAGAGCAGCGGCCAATTAATCTCAATTTCGGGCCAATTTTTTGGCGGTTGTTTCTCCGCATCATTTGATTCCACCATGGTTCGAGACTGGTTGCCAGTCTGTTTACACGCGTAACCAAGCAGGAAAAAAAGAAGACAGGGGTTTGGTGGGAAAAGTAACAGCTCGTTACAAGTTGCAATTGGTAATGGTGTCTGGCGACGGGGAAAAGTGCTGTGATGTAGTGAGATTCGATTTAAAGTCAACATAGACGCCCTTGTTTTTATTCAGAAATAAAAAAAAATCTCATAAAAGATCAACTTTCAATGCAACCTATAACTTTTACAATGTTCTTAAAGTAAACAAGGGCGTCTATATCAATAGAATGTATAATTTTGTAAATTTAAAGTAACGTAGACGCCCTTGTTTTAAAATCTAACATCAGTAAAAAACAGTTGACAAACACCTTTTCACATTAGCAAATTTCAGAAACTAAACCCGATTAAAGCCGCGCAGCTAGACTAATTAATGACAGCCGAGACGGCGAAAAACGATGCAATCAACTGGCAACTGGTCTTGTCTCGCGAAATGTGCCCGAGACCCCTTTGTTTGGGCACAAAATTCCGACCGGCGGGTTCTGTACGGTATCGCGGCGGGGATTCCCGACATTTTTCCGCTCAGTGGGAATATTTTGCCTTCATTTGAGGTTATGGATAGAGTGTATTTTGGGCTGAAGGGCAACATTAAAGGGTAATTAGGTGGGTTATTTTGTGGTGTTATTTGCTTGGGAAAAGATAATCTGAGGGGATTTATGTAAATATGAACTTTTATTTAAAGATATTTTGAGAACAGTTATCATTTTGCTTGCGAATGATTGGCGTTAGATAATGATATGAATATTCAAGATTGAATAAAACTTACCCTTAATTTTGTAATTGTGGATTAATTTAAAGTGATGTAGTCTTACGTCAATTTAATAATTATTTTTGCAAAATTCTAAGAGGATTATTCTAAAGAAGAATGGAAAGTTTCAAAGTAGTTCTACGTTAGTATTTTTTTCAATGATGTAGAACTACGTTTACATATTTAACATTAATAAAATGTAGCATTAAAATAATAATTCTTTTGTTTCTAATAAAAGTAGATAAAATATTTTGCTTTAAGAGAATGGTCGATTAAGTACTTTTTATTACACAGTTAACGTAGGACTACGTGCGCCCTGAAAATGTGATAATAAATTTGAACGATTTTTTTTCAATAACTTATCGAAATGTTTAGCCAAAAAAATTTTTTTTAAATAACGTAGGACTACGAAAAAAAATTGTATTTAATGAAGATCAAAATTTTGGCCTATAATTTCTCGAATTAGTTATTATTTTACTGAAAATCTCTTGTAATTAAAAGCAAAATTGTTAATCACCATAAACGATTCACCGGGTTGACGACCCCAACCCGGATTAGCCGCGCGGTACAAATCCGGGAAGTTTTATGGTAATGCAATGCAGATGTCGGAGCGCATCCCGGACCCATAATTAATTACTTGCATGATGTGAAGACCCCCCTTCATGTTCGGCCCGAAAGAGATTAATCGTTTGTTTTGAAAACAAACCATGTGATTCTTGAACACTGTAATCTCCGGAATGTTGAGACTCCATCACGAGTCGGGAATCTCTTGGGAAAGTGCGAAAATTCTGGGGTGGTCGTTCACACCCAGAACCAAACCGTTGCGAAACCTTAATAATGCTTGCGTTTCCGGGCTGGGAAATCTGGTTCTGGACACGTGTTCAATTTGGGTCAAACCGAGCGCGTCGCGACGCCCTGGCAGAACGAAATAAAACAATTTCTTGCGTGTTATTTGGACTCTCCACTACAGAAACCAAACTGTGTATTAGCTATAGCTTGCATCATCATCATAACCATCAACACCATCATCTCTCGCCTTAGCACCACCGACAAATCATACGAAGGATGAAGTTTCTAACGTTAGCACGTGTTGCTTCCGTGGACACTGGGGAAAATCGTAACTTTGAGTTTATTTGTTTTATTGAAAATCTGATTAAATCTGAATAATTTGCTTTAATAAAATATGGTGAAAATTCAGAAAAAAAACATTTAAATTATTCTGAAAATCATAATTGAAAAGTCATACAATCCATTACAACATTTTTCTCAGTGTATTCAAGAGGGTCAACCAAGTTTTGGCGCGAAGCGTTTTACTTTTCACGCCCAATGCAGATGAGTGATGCTGCATTCGATGCATGAAGTCTGTTCGCGCGAGCGTTATTATTGCTTATTTCGACAGGCACCGAGCAGCGCATTTTGCTTGACGTATCAAACACGATGTCGGGGTCTTCTTTCGTCGACTAGATTTGACCGGCTCAATTAACGTCAGTTTTCGATTTTTAGATTTAAGATTTGATGGATCAAAAAGGGTTGAATTAAAATGATTTTAAAAAAAATATTCGAATTTTGATCTAACGATAATCTTACAAATTTGGGAGTAGTCCTACGTCACTACTCTTTTTTTCTATGGTTAAGAGATGGTATTCAAATTATAGTATATTTGTAATGATCTCGAACAAAATCGTTCATCATTTTTTGCTGAAAGTTAGTCATACGTCACAGAATACATATTTTAAAAAATAGACAAAGGAGAGAAAATGTTAACTTTTTTTGTTGAAAGTTAGTCCTACGTCATCAAAGTCTCAATTGCATCTCAATGAAATCATTTAAAAAAATGATAAAATCGATAATTTTTTTTACTGAAACTATTGTTTGGTAATTTGATCAAATTAAAAAATGGAGTAGTCCTACGTCATTTTTTGTTTAAAATTGGTTAAACTTGTAATTTTTCAAATATTGTAGAATAATAACCATCCAATTATAATACGAATTATTTAGAACAAGACACTTTTTTTTATTTTAGCAAAATGACGTGGAACTACACATTAATCAATAGAGACTAGAAAAAATAATCAAATTTCGAGAATTAAAAATTCCTAGAAATTCAACCCAAATTTTCCCCCGATCCAGGAAACAGTCGCGTGCCGTCTAAAGTGCGAAGCAAGTTATTGGATTTCCATTTCTCGCAGTCCAATGTTTGAATGCATCTCAAAATCATAAAACCAGGCACTGTTTGTTTACATTCATTCTGCTGATACACTCATAAACACGTTCCAATCCACTATCGACACCAGTTCGTGCCGTTCGATCTAATCATCCCCGTTCTGAAGAAAGCATTCTGTTCCATCATCAAGCAGTGAGTTAAAAGAAGAGGTGACGGTGATGCCTCCACTGTGAAATGGGGAGCTTATAAACATCGCGCTCGTGGCAGTGCTGCCAACCGTAAACAATTAACGCATTCCATCCACCGATCCGGTTCAATGAAGTGAGGTTATGTTTTCGGAGCGATCGGAATCTAATTATTAAATTTGAATTCTAAAATTATAATCCCATCCACAAACACGGACTGATTAGTTCGTTAAATATGGAATTTCGTTAAAAAGCCTCTACTGTTCTAGGTGGTAAACCAATAAACGAGATCGGAAATCAATTTGCTCGATGCGTCCATTGTTCGCTCGCACACATACAGACGAACACTCTTCACACACTGCTGCAATAACATTAAAACCCGATAACGAGCCCGCGCCGCACTTCATCGCGGTGGCCTGTCCGTCCGATATGCCGCAATCATCGACGAAAATACCGACTGGCTTCACTTTCATCTGCATCAGCTTTCCCGGTGTATCAGGGTCCGCTCGAGCGCAACCGCAACACCTCTCAAAGTGTGGCTTTTATTGACTTTGATATTTTTTTTTCCTCTTCCGTTGCGTTTTTTATTTCTTCAATTGAAGGCACCACTCGTTCTACTCGTTAATCAGTAAAGTTGAGTGATAACAATTGAACGCTTTTTATTAATTTCATTAACCCTCTATCGAAATGGGATTTTCTGAAAATTAAAACTGAAAGTAGTCGTTCATTGTTTGATCATAATTTACCAAAAGTTTAAACAATAAATTCAAACCAAAAAAAGTAGTCCTACGTTATTTTTTTCAATTTGCAGTTGCAATTATTTTAATTTGTCAAGCACATTTTTTTAAGATACTTAAAAGGGTTACAAAAACGTAGTCCTACGTCATTAAATATGATCAATTTAAAAAAATGCACCAATAGTTAGTATTACCTTCCTTATTTTTTAGCTAAAAATAAGAAAAAAAGCAACAAAATTTAAATTTGATGAAAATAGCGTCGGTTAATAACCTTATTGTTTCGAATTTAAATATTTTTTTAGATAAAAAAAAACATAATTTGAAGATATGTCTACGTCACAATTACATTTTATTTTGCCTAATTTATTGGATCATTTTTGAACCATTATTGCATTTTTATTGTTTTTTTTTTCATAAGCTATTTTTAATAAGTTTTGGATAAAGGCTAGCTATTGAAGACACAATTTAAAAACCTTTAAAATTTTGATGAAAACGACTTCCATAAATCAATTGAAGAAAAAGTTATGAGTAGTCATTACTTTGTAAGGTTAATTTCATTGAACAAAATAAATTTGATTTTTTGTCTCATTTTCTGAAAGAAAAATATGTTAAGACTTTTCAATAAGTGGCCAATATTCAAGATTTGGCATCACTGTAAATTTTTAGCACTTGAATGAAATTTATAAGCCTTTCAATTTTCATTATAAAAAATATCATGTTGTTGTCTTGATTCAAAACATTTCTTTGCATGGAATATTAAGACAAAAATAATATTTTGGGAGTAGTTCTACGTCATTGTTATAATTTATTAATAATAATAGCTTTTTTGAGAACTTTAAATCATCATTATCTTTCCAATGAGTTTATCCTAGAAACTTTCGAATGAACGCTGAATATTGAAGATCTGGCAGCACTGCCAAAACGCCAGCACCTTAGTGAAATGTGTATTTTTTTATATAAAAATACTTTCAAAATCATTTGAGTATCCAGGTTTCTTAAATTATTTACTTTTTACAAAGTTTAACAAAAAATAATATTTTTGAGTAGTCCTACGTCATTATTTTTGAACTTTATAAATTATTGCCATCTTCGTTTTTTTGTCTTTAAAATTCCTAGAGAAATATTTCAAAGAGATCTAGAAAACGCTTTTTCATGGTTCTGGAAATGAAATTTATTGAATTGAAAAATGTCGGATATTGACAAATTCAATCCAGTTTTGTTATTTTTTAGCAAAAAGTAATTCCGGAATCACATTTCTGTTCATTGTTGAAAAAAAAACAAAAATCTTTTTAGAAAGTTGATGAACTGCCAACACTGTTTTAATATATGGACTGTGAAATTTTTTTGATTTGATTTTTTAAGCAAAACGCAGTCTTTAAATTTGGCAACACTGTAACGTATTGCATAAAAGTCCAACCGAGGGTTACTTTTGCTTCGCAAAACGTCAAATTTGACACGCCGCGATGCAATTTCCTCCATCGCCATGTAACGCGCGCGCGTTACACTTTTGATTGAGACCGCGCATAACTTTCGGCTGCTGATTTTTTTTTTCGCGTGCGAAAAATTGTAAATGACCAATCCGCGGAAAACGGAAAAGAAGGTGGGCGCGATTTTCGCGGTATGAATGAAACGGAAAGTTTGGGCACGCCATCATCGATTCCGGCGCGATTGATTGAATCAAAATTTCGATGTAGAAAAAATACCGCTATGAGTGAGTGGAAACGTCGAGCAGTTGGAATTAAAATGGCTTGCGGGGGCTTTTGTGGTGATGTAATAGTTACAATTTGTCTAGAAAGCATCAAGAAAAAAGTTGTATTTTTCGAGATTTGAGTCAGATTTGAGATTTGATTGAGAGTCGAACTCGCTACTGCAATGCCATCCTAACCAGTCTTGACGAAAAGGCAAATTGAGCAGATTAAATTAATCACGACACATGAAAGAGTCATTTCGACGCTGTAACCACTTCTAGGAACGATTTTTTTGTAAAATTCCACGTGAATCCATCCGAAGAAGTCGTGGGCGCGCTGAAGTTCATTCATCAAAATCGAAAATTATTCAGTAGCACGTCCCCGGTGTACTGAGCGCGCACGTCAACAGCAAAACCATGAACGGCCGTCCTGGGGGCTTCTCGGTAGTAGTCTAGACTCTTCTTGTACTTTCAAGAGATTCGGAGACGCCCACACACAACAACCAACGCTCGGATCAAGGACGATGAACGTCACAATTAAATTGTGTTAGGTTTCTGTTTTTCGCTCTCGGAATGCTTCAAATTTTGTGCGTGATTTGGGCCAGAGACAGTTGGAGATCGAAATTGGTTGAATTGTAGTCAAATGACAGTTAAAAACAGTCAAATTACGGTCAAGTTATGGCAAATCGTGGAGTCAAACCATGGAGTCAAATTTTGAAGTCAAGTCTTGAAGACAAATCTTCGTCTTGAAGACAAGTGGAGTCAAATTTTAAAGTCAATTCTTGAAGACAAGTCATGGAGTCAAGTCATGGAGTCAAATCTTCGTCTTGAAGACAAGTCATGGTGTCAAATTTTGAAGTCAAGTCTTGAAGACAAGTCATGGAGTCAAGTCATGAAGTCAAATTTTGAAGTCAAATCTTGAGAACAAGTCATGGAGTCAATTAATGAAGTCAAATCATGAAGTCAAGTCTTGAAGACAAGGAGTAATTTTCTGTCTGATATTTTTTGTACCATTATTTCAAAGTTCCTAGCACATCAAGGTAATTTATAAACCTTTAGAATTTTAATAAAAACGGCTTTCATAAATTATTTGAAGAAAATGTTATGAGTAGTCCTACGTCATTTTTCTGGGTTATTTTATTTGAACATAATTAAATTGATTTTTTTAGGTCTCATTTTATAAAAGAAAAATATGTAAAAAACTACTCAATTACTGGCCAAAATTCAAGAACTTGCATCACTGTAATTTTTTTAGCACTTGAATGAAATTTATATGACTTTTTTTAATTTTCCTTTTAAAAAAGTATCATGATTTAAAACATTTCTTTATCGAATATTAAGAACAAAAAATAATACTTTGGTCATGGAGTCATGTCAAGTCAAGCAATGAAGTCATGGAGTCAAGTCAAAACATGGGGTCAAGTCATGGAGTCAAGTCGTAGAATCATGGCATGGCTCTGGTCTTGGAGCCAAATCATGGAGTCAAGTCATATTGTCAAGTCATCGAGTCAAGCCCTGTTGTCAAGTCAAGTCATGCAGCTAAGGCGTAGAGTCATGTCATGGAGTCAATTCATGGAATCAAATCTTTGTCCTGAAGACAAGTCATGGAGTCAAAGTTTGAAGTCGAGTCTTGAAGACAACTCATGGAGTCAATTCATGGAGTCAAGTCTTGAAATCAAGTCTTGAAGACAAGTCATGGAATCAAGTCATGGAGTCAAATCATGTAGTCAAGACATGGTGTATTTTTCTGCCTAATTAGTTTAATACTAATTTTTGTACCATTATTTCAAAGTTTCTAGCACGTCAAGTTAATTTAAAAACCTTTTAAATTTTGATGAAAACGGCTTCCATAAATCAATTGCAAAAAATGTTATGAGTAGTCCCACGTCATTTTTTCTAGGTTATTTTGTTTGAACATAATTAATTTGTTTTTGGTCTCATTTTATGAAAGAAAAATATGTTAAAAACTATTCAATCGGTGCCAAAAATTCAAGAATTGGCATCACAGTAAATTTTTAAGCAATTGAATGATATTTATAAGACTTTTTCAGTTTTCATTTAAAAAATATCATGTTAATGTCTTGATTAAAAACATTTCTTTTTCGAATATTAAAAAAAATAATAATACTTTGGTCATGGAGTCATGTCAAGTCAAGCAATGAAGTCATGGAGTCAAGTCATGGAGTCAAATCATGGAGTCAAGTCATGGAGTCAACCATGGAGTCAAGTCAAAACATGGAATCAAGTCATGGAGTCAAGTCATGCAGCCAAATCATGGAGTCAAGTCATGGAGTCAACTCTTGGAGTTATGCCATGGAGTCAAATCAAGTCATGAAGTCAAGTCATGGAGTCAAATCATGGAGTCAAGTCAAAACATGGAATCTAGTCATGGAGTCAAGTCATGGAGCCAAATCATGGAGTCAAGTCATGGAGTCAACTCTTGGAATTATGCCATGTAGTCAAATCAAGTCATGAATTCAAGTCACGGAGTCTAATCATGGAGTCAAGGTATGGAGTCAATTCATGAAGTCGAGTCTTGAAGACAAGTTATGGAATCAAGTCATGGAGTCAATTAATGAAGTCAATTCTTGGAGTCAAATGTTGAAGTCATGTTTTAAATACAAGTCTTGGAGTCAAGTCATGGAGTGGAGACTTGGAGTCAAGTCATGGAGTCAAATCTTGAAGTCAAATCTTGAAGCAAGTCATGGAGTCAATTTATGGAGTCTTGAAGTAAATTCATGAAGTCAAGTCACCATTCATGTTTTTTCCAGAATTTTTAAATCCTGGATCTTCTTGTCTGTTTTCAAGTGTTAAGATCCGTTTGACGAGCACACATTTGACCTGTGATGATGGGTCCCCCCTCAGCGGAAAGCAGAAAAGTGCACAACAAACACCCGAGATTTGAAGCTCAGAAATCGCGTGAGCAGCAACGATGAACTTTGCCGAATTTTCCGAGAAAAATCTCCACCGCTGTAAAGGTCACGGACATGAGTTGTGTGGGCGTCGGATGCGTTTAAGCGCGCGTTGGCGAAGGAACACCATTTCCACGAAGTTTAGTCCGCCGGAAGAGAGAAGTTAAGCTGAGGGATTTCGGCGAAGCTGCTCGATGTCGAAATGTCGATTGCTTAAATGTCAAAGATTTGTGGGAGAACGTTTTTATTGAATTTAAAAATGCCAACTGCTTTGAGCCGTGTAGGCTCAGGAAATTTCAAACTTTGCCAATTAGGACGCAGGACTAATGAGACATCGATACCGGATTTAGAACAACCGACCAACGGCAGTTCTCGTTGCTCTGCAGAAACTGCGATGCAACCGCAAGGAATCTCATTAAAATCCCTGTTTTGCTCGCATTTACTCCTCGTTTCAGGGTTGAACTTCAACTCACCAGAAAAAATATCTTGAAAAAACGTTACTTAATCCACCCTTAGGTGGTTGGCGCCTTCCTCACATAACACTTAAGTGCTTATAACTTTTGATAGGGTTGTCAGATTGTCAATGTTTTGGACGCGTTGGAAAGGTCTTTTGAATACCTATCCAACGATAGGTCGCATGAGAGATCCGGACAGCATTTTCATCAACATATCTGAGATCCGGCCGCGAAAAAGTGTGTAAATAACGCTTAAGTGCTTATAACTTTTGATACGGTTGTCAGATCTTCAATATTTTGGACGCGTTGGAAAGCTCTTTTAAATACCTATCCAACGATAGGTCGCATGAGAGATCCGGACAACGTTTTCATCAACATATCTGAGATCCGGCCTCCAAAAAGCGTATAAATAACACTTAAGTGCTTATAACTTTTGATAGGGTTGTCAGATCTTCAATGTTTTGGATGCGTTAGAAAGGTCTTTTAAATACCCATCCAACGATAGGTCGCATGAGAGATCTGAACAGCATTTTCATCAAAATATCTGAGATCTGGCCTCAAAAAAGTGTGTAAATAACACTTAAGTGCTTATAACTTTTGATACATTTATCAGATCTTCAATGTCTTGGACGCGTTAGAAAGGTCTTTTAAAGACCTTTCTGAAAATGTATAGCATGACGGGTTTTCTAACAAAAACCACCCTTTTTACAATCTTCCGGACTTTTGTTAAAATCGTTTTTTTAGCATAACTTTTGAAGTACTTAAGTTAACTGCATAATTTTTAATAGCGACTTATGGGACCACAAGACGAATCAAATGACGCCAAAACGGACAAAATCGGTTAAGCCAATGTCGAGATAATCGAGTGACAATTTTTTGATCAACATCCCACCACACACACAGACATTTGTTCAGAATTTGATTCTGAGTCGATAGGTATACATGAAGGTGGGTATAAGAGGTCTTAATGAGAAGTTCATTTTTCGAGTGATTTTATAGCCTTTCCTCAGTAACGTGAGGAAGGCAAAACGTTTATTTCGCATTTAATCGTCAAAAAGTTCTTTTGCCATACCGCATAGCTTAAAACCGCTTCTTCTACCTGTAGCGAGCGCAGCGCTGCGGTAGCGCGCGCGACCGTCACGCCGAAAACCTGAGTTCGATCCTGGACCCAAACACTTTTTTTTTTTCGTCTCGTTAGTCACTTTTAATGAACACTGCATTGGTGGGTTCCCTTTCTAACCTCTCAAAAACGTCATTCCAGACCGTTATCAACACACAATAAGTGAGAGTCATTTGATCTAGTCGCATAAAAAAGCCGAAAATTTATGACTTCTTTTGACTCTTCTGTTATTGAACCCCTCCTCGCTCACAAAAGGGAAGCTTTGCTGTGTAATTGTTGGAAGGCACCGCATCGTTCAATTTCCACGAAAGAAAGTGAAAGGGGGAAACTTGTTCATCCTCGTACTCATAAATTTACTCACACACGCACAAATAAATTTTCCCGACACCTCCACTAATGCATTCGGTATGGCCGGAAATAGCTCAGGAACAAACCAGAAAAACAACGGGGAAATTGGGATCAAAGGCTCGATATTTAGGGGAAAATTCATCTTTCAACTTTTACCGCCCTCTAGGGGGAAAGAGAGCATCGCCATCATAATCCACGGCTCGTTTCACCTTAAAAGTGTGGTGCGGTGTCTCGCGTGGTTTCCTGTGGAAGTGGTGATGATTTTATCTGGCGGAAACTTTGAGGAATGTAGGATGGAAGGGGCGAAAAGGATGATGTCAGCTGTTCTGAGGCTTTCCGAAACGTGGGCACGGAAAAATGGGATTTATTTTTTTTTTTAATTTTCTGAAATCAAGTCGAATCATGAATCACACAAAACCACACAAAATCACACAAAACCACACAGAATCACACAAAAACATACAGAATCACACAAAATCACAAAAAAATAACAAAAAAAACAGACACACACACATAATCACACAAAATCCAAACAAAATCTTACAGAATATAAAAAAAAATATACAGAATCACGTAAAACCATACATTTTTTTATTTATTTACCACAGAATCAAACAAAATCATACAGAATCACAAAAAAAAACTCATACAGAATCACACAAGAACACACAAAATCATACAGAATCACACAGAGTCACACAAAATCACCAGAATCACACAAATCACACAAAATAATAGAAAATCACACAAAAGCACACAAATTCACACAAAATTACACAAAAACACACAAAATCACCAAAATCACACCAAATCACCAAAAAATCACACAAAATCACACAGAATCACACAAACTCACCAAAAGTCACACAAAATCACACAGAATCATACAAAATCACATAAAATCACACAAAATCACACAAAATCACACAAAATCACACAAAATCACACAAAATGACCGAAATCAGATAAAATCACACAAAATTACACAAAATCATACAAATTCACACAAAATCACACAAAATCACCAAAAGTCACACAAAATCACACAAAATCACACAAAATCACACAAAATCAACAAAAGTCACACAAAATCACCAAAAGTCACACAAAACCACACAAAATTACACAAAAACACACAAAATCACCAAAATCACACAAAATCACCAAAAAATCACACAAAATCAGACAAAATCACACAAAATCATACAGAATCACACAAAATCAAACAAAATCACACAAAATCACCAAAATCACACAAAATCACCAAAAATCACCAAAAGTCACACAAAATCACCAGAATCACACAAAATAATAGAAAATCACACAAAAGCACACAAAATCACCAAAATAACACAAAATCATACAGAATCACACAAAATCACACAAAATCACACAAACTCACACAAATTCACACAAAATTACACAAAATCACACAAAATTACACAAAAACACACAAAATCACCAAAATAACACAAAATCATACAGAATCACACAAAATCAAACAAAATCACACAAAATCACCAAAATCACACAAAATCACCAAAAATCACACAGAATTACACAAACTCACACAAAATCACACAAAATCATAAAAAATCATACAAAATTACTTAAAAATTATTCAGAATCACACAAAACCATAAAACCTGATTTAAATTGCCTTCTTAAAAATTTGAACTCCCCGTCCACCCAAAACCCGGGTAAATTTCCAGCGTTTGCCCGGATTACCGCGAGCCCAGCTGCCTGTGGTTTCCGCTTTCATAAATCGAGGACATGTGCGTGCGTGCGTTCGAAATCGGGCAGGGGTGTGAACAGTTTCCTGTCTCCTCGATTTACGCCTGCTGGTACACAGCATCCTGCCGTCGAAATTTTCGGCTACCAGTTTGACAAATGGGAGATGAAATGGAAAACATTAACGCCCCTCGGGCGTTAAGGGGAAGCCCCTTTTCTTCGTGGTGAATTGATACTTTTGTGTGGTTGAGAGGATTATGATTTTTTATTTAAATTCTGTTATCTTGAATCGTCCTCAAATCAGCTGGCACCGCCTCTTGCCACAAAATCTAATTAGTGTGAAGTGCATCTCATTCCGAGAACGGAGAAAAGCAAAACAAAACACTGGTCATAATCATAATTTCCCATCTTCCGGATGGTCCGAGGAAACAAATCTCGTCCCGACGGGCTCGTTGTTGGCCGTCCTCCAAGGTCCCATAAATGACCGAACCATGTGAGCGAGTGAGTGAGCAAAGACGTTGATGATCTTGATGAACCTTGGAAGGCGACGAGCAAATTCAATTAGGTGAATTGTTTCAAGCCGATGACGACATGCACTCGTGTTTTTCTTTGTGGTCGTTATAAGTGAGTTATTTAAATATAAATATGAATGGTTTCGTTGGTGAACGAGGGCGTGAAGTTTTAATTTGGTTGATTGAGAGACGATTAGTTTGACTATTCGCCACTGTTTGGCACCACTATACATTTGTGTTAACCCTGAAGAAGTCCTCATTTTTGTAAGAAACGTCAAGCGATTTGAATTTATGGTTGAAACGTCAAATCGTAGAACTTGGTTTGACATTTTACTTAATTTTCTTAACAAAAACAAACAAAAGTCGATCTGTCAAAAGCTAGTTCTGCTATCCATCACCTCTCAGGTCATGGCGCCACTGAAGCACGCTTCCTGCGGTAACATATCGCAATTTTGATAAATTTGAAACAAAACTCATCGATTTTTCAAGAATTATGCGTTGCAGACGTCGTCTGCCAGCTCCATAACCATAAACCGAATCGCATTTCACGCAAATGAACCGTATAAAATGCACGATTTATTCGTTGCTGCCAACGGCAGCCTTATGACGAAATTTGACCAACTCGACGAAACATATGTCCTGACTTCGAGATACTAAATCATAACTGCTTGTTGTTTTTTTCTCCTCTCCAAAGAATTGTTTCCTTCTGCTGGAATTCACCGCTCGATTATGATCACCACATGAGCGCGCGCTCCCCGAAAGTCTATCGTAATGGCGTAAACAAACGCAGTCAGATTTTTACGAGTTTCGATTTAGTGTGTACTACTGGAGCGGGCGATTTGCGATCGCCGCAGGCCATCAAAAGCTACATTAATCTCGGCTCCAAGGTTGTTTTTCCCTGCACGGGGTGGGATGTTTACTACCCGAATGTGAAGAGGGTAAACAAATTTCGAGGGAAAATGTTTTCAGGAAATTTAAACAAAGCGATTGGCTTTTGTTCGATCGTTTTTCGTTGCAAGAAAGACAAGTAACAGCGATTTAAAGGTTTTAAAAAAAGAGGACGCCGATGGATCAGTTGGCAGCGTCGCGCAATTCGCAATCGACGAGTCACGGTCCAAATCTCGTTATCACCAACTTTTTTTCGGTCACTTCCAAGTTGTTTATCAACTGCAAAGTCACAGCTTTATCAAAGCAAATCATTATCGCACCCTTAAGGCAGTCCTGCTTTGGCACGTGACTACCAGATTCCCCAAACCAACCTTCCCTTAATTTGTTATGATAAAGCCAGGCAGCGTAAATAAGTTGCTTTTAGGCAAACAATAAACTTGCCTCCGCCACACGTGTTTGCTATCTATTCCGGAAGGGGGCAGGTCGGGTATGCATTTTTCAAGGGGGAGGTTTGGATGAAATTTATTGCTAATAGAACGTGCGTTCCTCTCTACTTTGGTTTCCGTGCAGAAGGAGGTCCTGGGGGAAATATTGGCCGCACGAAAGAGTGGCAACTTAATGGATGAGGACGAATTTGTCTTTTGCCTCTGTGTGAGGAAACTTGAGGGGAATGGCAAGGATTTTTATTTCGAGTCTATTTGGGTCTATTAGAGGGACATTATTGTGGCGAAATTGAGGTTGAATTGGGCAATCAGGGGAATTTGGAGGTGTAGAATGGGTAAAAATAAGGTTTAAGGCAAGTTTGAGATTTTATTTGTTTTCAAAATAACTTTTAAAAAGTTTTTGTTTCGTTGTCAAGCTTAATAATTTCTACGAAAGAAAACATTACCAAAATTTTGTAAACTAGGGCCTTTCACCCTTTTGTTCAACAATAGGATAAATTCCCCTAATGACTTGTGAAGTGCCCATAACTCAAATGTCCAATACTAGGGGCTTATACCCAAGTATTAAACATTGTTATCCTTTATCCTAATATCCAACTGTAAGGACTTGTACCCTTCTGTCCAATAATAGAGCACTTTACCCTTATGTTCAAGATTAGCAAAAAGGTTAGGTCATTCTACGTTCCTGGTTTTGACCTAATGACCAAAATTTAAGCAATGTATTTCAAATTGATCATTTTTTACGAAAATCATTAGTGTTTTTAAAAATAATTGCATAATTTGCCTATCGTTTGAAAAAAACGGTGGATCGTGAAAACATTTGTGTTTAAAAAAAAACAGTAAAACTAAATTCGCTACAACAAATAAAAAACAAAAAAAATAATCTTAAAGCATGTCTACTGTTTATAATGAGAATTAGCTTACATATTCAAAAAATAAATTAACTTGTAGAAAGGAGATTTTTAGTCAAAAAAATGTATGCGGCAAAATGATTCAAAAAAAAAACAGTGCTGCGCCAAATTAAACTTTTTTTCAGTAAAATCGCTGTTTCTCGCCAATAGCTCATGTTAGTCTGAGGTCTACATTGATTATTATCTGAAATTTTCCGGGAAACACGATGGTGATAAAATAAAACAAAGGAAAATATAAGGAATTGGTCAAAACTGAATTTTAATACTTAAAACGTTAAAATATAATACAGAGGGGCATTTAAGGGTTAAAATTTTATTTTTATCAGATTCCTTGGACAATTTTCTATAAAATACAACCTGTACAAAGTCTTTTGCTTAAATAGGTATAAAGTTATGATTAAAAGAAAAAAAAGTTTTTAAGAAAAAAATAGAGGGATGGTCCAATCAGCATCAAACTTAAGATTTCTGTTAACGTTGAATGAACGTTCCCTCCAAGTTTGGTCCAATTCGGTGAAGGTCCCAGTTGACATGGAATGACCCACACGGTTTTTTGAAACTCAATGCACTTAGAAAAAAACAAAAAAAAAACAAAAAAAAATTAAAAAATATCAATTTATCAGACGTGAAAATTAATACAACGATTTTTTTCATCAACAATTTTAAAAATGTATGGACATTGAAGTATTTCAAAAATACGATAAGTTTCGAAGTTTTTTGTAATAATGATAGGTATTCAAAATGCAAATTGAGTTCTACTTGATTTTATTTATTTTTTTTAGTTTTGGAAAAAAGTTTATAAAGTTCAAATTTCAACTGAAAAAAAACAAAAAAAAATCAAAATTATTTTACTAAATAAATTTACCCCACCATTTTCTTAATTTTTCATTAGATACTGAAACCTAAATTAGATTAATAAACAACTGCTGTTTTAATTTCCTGGAAAATTCCAAACCGACTGTTAATTTCTAAAAAGTCAAACTGCAAACGTTCACGTCATCGTGTGCGAGAAAGTAATTATACTCATTATTCCCAACTCATCGCCACTGCATGTCAGTTCTTGTGGCGGAAAACTCGCACAAAATTGGTGTGTCGAGAAAAACACACACCCGTCCTTCCAGGGTAAGGCAAAACCAACCATCATCATCACGCTTCTGGTGCACATGTTTTGCTGGCAGGATGAAATTTCATACCGTGCCATGGGGTAACAACTCAAGTTTAAGCCGTGACTTAATTTTACCCTTTTTGTAACAAGTTTTTTGGATCGTTTTGAACTCGTAACTTTTGTGCAACATGTTTGTAACTCTTGTTCAACATCCGAAAAATTAATGTTTTTTGGAAGTTGTTTGGTCAAGCAATACAGTTTAGAGGATAATTTGCCAATTAAAGCGACATTAAACGTTCTACTAACATTCCCACCCTAACCTCACATCAGTAATCAGTAATTCAAACCTTCAAAACCCTGCCTAAATCCCCCTCAAACCGCAAAACTCCCACAATTCCGCGTCTTTAATCCGGGACTGTGGGAATTATGGGAGTTCAACGCGCTGATCTTTCGCCGATGAAGATCATAAATCAAACCTAATTAAGGGGCCTCTTCCCCCTAGAAATGTCACCGCAAATGCACTACAAAACCGACCAGGAAGGGTCGCCACGTCAGTCAGTCTAGGCCATGACACCACGCCGCGGGATTTAATACGTATGAAAAATGAACCCAAATAAAGCGTTGAATTGCTTAATGAACTCGCTCTGTATAGAAGGTTGATGTTCTTTGACCGAGGGGGGCGACAACAGGCGCGTGTGTGCTCTCTTTTTTATGACTATTTGATGTAAACAAATTAAAGTTGGTCAGCGAATGAAAAGTCCGTGTCCGTAGAAAAAGGAGAAAAGTCAGAAATCTCACAGGGAAAAAGAAAGGAAATAATTCAATTAGAAGATTGATGGTTCTAATCCGCTTAGAGAGGAGGAGTTAAGTTGAGGCCCAGAACATCGGGCTTATCGTGGTTCACACTTTCCCGAGGGTGATGTCACTTTTCACAGCCGTTTGTCGCGCGCGCGCGTCTGTATGCTTTTCAATCAATTTTGTGGAGGTTGATCGGCGTCTCCGGGGAGTTCTGGGAAGGAGAAATGGATTCGAAGAAATTGTGGGAAACTTTTCCTTAAGTTTTAGAGGTTTTAGATTTTGATTGAAAAATGGGACACATTTTTCGAAAAATATAACCTAAAAAATGCTTAACTCAAAAACAGTTTACAACATAAAAATTTAATTTCACAGTAAATTGTCTATCAAACAAATAATTAAAACGATTTACTTTTAAAAAATAAAAGAGTTTTTTTTAAATTAATTTACTGTCGAGTCAGTTCAAAATGACACCAACCAATCAACTGTGTTATAGATAACGTTTGAAAAACTCGTATGAGCATTTTAATGACGACTTAATTTGGTTGAACATTGCATTCGAAATACATTTAGTTCTGGGACAGTTCAAAATAACACCAACCAATCAACTACGATGAAGTTTACTTTCGGAACAATCAACGCGTTACAGCTTGTCGAATTAATAATTCGAAAGTGGTCTCCAAATTTAATTATGTGTTAGGGCAGTTCAAAATGACACCAACCCATCAAATGTGTTATAAATTTCGTATGAAACTTTTCCTTCGAGCATTTTATTAACGACTTAATTTGATTGAATATGACATTCCTAATTTAGTAAGTGTTAGGCCAGTTCAAAATGACAGCAACAAACCAACTGTGATACATTTAACTTTAAAAACAATCAATGCTTGAAAGCCTTGACTTGTCTAATCAATAATTCGAAAGTGGTCTCCAAATTTAATTTTGTGATAGGGCAGTTCAAAATGACACCAACCCATCAAATGTGTTATAAAATACGTATGAAACTATTCCTTCGAGCATTTTATTGACGACCTAATTTAGTTGAACTGGCATTCTAAAATAATTAAGTGTAGTGCCAGTTCAAAATGACACCAACAAATTAACTGTGATAAGTTTACTTTTGAAACAATCATGGCGTCCAGCCTTGACTTGTCCAATCAATATTTTGAAAGTGGTTTCGAAATTAAATTTTGTGTTAGTTCAAAATGACAAAAAAGGCATAGAGGCATGTATGAAGATTAATTTAGAACTACAACAAATAAACTTTCAAAAAATAGCAAAAACAGCGATTCTTTGCCTTTTCCACTAAAATTATTCAAACTTCAAGAGGCGAAGCTACATCTAACTCAGAACTTTAACCGCCACGTTATGTTGGCGCCATAAATCAAAGCCGTATCTCCTCGGTATCGACGTAACTGGGGCAGACATCCATATTTAAAGTCAAGAAAACCCCCGACCGATCTGCATGTTCATTTTTCGCACTTTACTGCCCTCTTGTTTTCTGCCTGCCAACTCTAACCAGCCAACACTTGAGAATTTACAGCCTCTCCAGACGAGAAAAAAGTAACCGGAAATTCGCAAAGTTTTCCAATCCACTCGAGCTGCGAAATACTTTGCATACCGCCAGGCGCAGGCCCGTTTTTCACAGTTTACAGATAAATTTATTTTTTTTCAAACTCAGAATTTTACCACGTGTCCCGCAAAACGAATTGTTGCGGTGGCAGCCATGTGTTTTATTAAATTCCTCCGGCAAACCTCACAGAATAATTGCGACAAGGAAATTCTTCATTAATTCAATGGCACACGTGGAGCGTTCCCACAAATGTCACCACACCACAGAAAGGCACTCTTGCACTCTTCGGATATCATCAAAGCGGGCCCCGGAAATGACACACTGTCTTGTTTCCACGTGGTCCAGCAGCCTAGTGCCACGTGGGGCAGCCGACGGAATATCTCTCCGGGACATAATTTTGCAAATTAAATTCCCTGAGATCGCGTCAAGAGTTAGAACGACTTCAAACGGTTGAACCCGATGACGGAATCTAAAAGTGGCCGCAGGCTGTGAAAAAAAGATGAAAGTGTCTTGTACCATCGATTGTGAAGGATTGGGATTGAAAATTTGCATCGCCAAAAGGTCTTTTGAATCAAATGCTTCGATTCAAGCGATTTTTGTACCACAGTTGATTTGTTGATGTCACTTTGAACTGACCTGTTTCAAAATTCAGTGTCGAATCATGCTAAAAAAAACTCTGATGTCGAGTTAAAACTCCAATACAAATTTAAAAAAAAATTCTTGACCGCATTTGCTTGTAAATGTCATTTTGAACTGGCCGACAATTATTTTTTTTTACTAAATTATTTTTCAAAATTTTCATTCGTTAGGCCAGGTGTTTCAAATTTTGTCTTTACCTCAGTAGATTTTTTTTGTTACTGTCATTTTGAACTGGCCTGAAACTTATATAATTTATAGTATCAAAATTACAAGAATAAGTCGTCCATTCAGTGCTCCAACGTATTGTTTCAAACATTATTTTGTTACAGTTGGTAATTTTGTTAATGTAATTTTAAACTGGCTCGAAACATAATAAATATATTTTTTTCAGTAATATTGAGCAGTCAATACTTACTCGAACGCAATTTTTCAAACGATATTTTTAATACAGGTAATTTGTTGGTGTCATTTTGAACTGGTTTGACTTGAAATTCATAAAATAATGTTCAAAAACAATTCGGCGTCATTATTTCAATGACTATATTAACCACTGCTGCATTGTTCATGTCATTTTGAACTGTCAAACTTTAAAGTTCGTCAAAATCAGACTCGATTCCATACCTGAAACGAAAAAAAAAAGTGAGAAAACCGTTAGAAAGTTAGGCAATTTAGCGACATTTTTTTCACAAAACTAGTCTACACCAGCAGTTTCCAACTCAATCACAACTTTCCCCATTCGCGGAACCTGTTGAACTGCACGAACCAATTTCGCCTCAAACAAAAAGAGCAGCTAATCCTAGTCCGGGCCAGAACGGACGCCCTCTGGACGACGCGCCGCGGGGGACAAAACGTCAACAAAAGCGCACCACTTTCATTACTTCCTGGCCTGGACTCAAGGCTACAAAAAGTCCAATAATAGACTGGATTGGGGCATAGAAAAAAAACGAGCGGACGTTTGTGTCCACCTTATCGACGGCTGCCCCCAAATTGCTGCCAACTTCCGAGTTGTCCTTGACATCCAACAGCAATCTATTGGCATGATTTTCCAATTATTCACTGTTGCTCTCACAGCTTGAAGTCCTCACGTTCAGAGATAAGTAAATCGAACAATTCTTACAAGTAAAATTGCTTAAAATGGCGTAGTCCAACGTCAATTTGTCTATGGCTCCTTTACGGCCAATCGAATATGTCCAATAAAAGAAGCCCACCCCGGGATTCAATATCCAATTGCACGTTCTAACAGCCTTACCGTACCAACTTGTTGGATTACACGGCTCGTTTTCCGATAAAGATCCCACCAGAAGGTGGGGTGGGGAGTATGAAGAAAAATGTCAGCTCATCTCACCCAACTAAATCCCGCTTCTATTTATAATCACCGGGCAAAATTCACGAGATTCGTTCGAGCCCATCCTTTTTGCGGCAAACGAATCCTTTGGCGAATCAAGGAATAAATCATCCCAACCGAAATTCTTTGTTAAGAATTAATGATGTCATTTTGAACTGGCCCAACCTCGAAATTCTTTCCATAGGCCATACGCTTAAATTCTAATTTAGCATATCAAAACTCTAAAGCTTTGTATGAAACGAAAACATTAAAAAAGTTGATTGTTGATGTCATTTTGAACTGGTTCAACCACAAATTCCCGCTAGAAGCCATATTTTAGTAAATCATAATTGATTTCACATACGTCTAGTCTAACCACATTTGAGATAATGAAAACAAAAGATGGTTGAAATTGTTGATGTCATTTCGAACTGGTCCGTCTCATTCTGAACTAGTTGGACTTCAAATTGCAAATAGGTATCAATATATTAACCACTGGATAGCCCAAAACAGGAATAAGCGTTGACAAAAAATAATTGTTGATGTCATTTTGAACTGGCCCAATTTCGATTTTTTTTTTCAAAATCAAAAATTAACTAAGTATTGTAGTCTAACGATTTCTTTTTTTTAATCAAATTCAAAAAGCTTTGGTGTCAAAAATCAAAATTTATCTTCACCACAAGAAATTTGTTGATGTCATTTTGAACTGTCCCAACTAAAAATTTCATCTGAAAATCATGTCCAAGAATATAGAATCAAGTGAAGACAAATTTGTTCAAAATCCACTCCCTTTTCTTTAAATAAATAAAAAAAATCATTTAGTTTGACGTAAGACTACGCTTTTGCTCATTTTTTTTCAAAGTTTTATGAAAAACTTTTATCAAACAAAACTAAACACCACAAGCCAAGGGTCGTCGCAAAAATCACGGTGCCGTGAAGAAGCTGTGCTATACACACTCGGTAAACTAGAGTTCATGGCTTCCGATGGCTGCCCTAGGAGAGATAGAACCTTGATAAAGATTGCATCACCTGTGGGAGCTCGGGGGATTGCGCCGTGTTGTGTATATTACGGTTCGGATGATGACGACGGTCTCTCTAGCCTAGCCGGGTGGGAGGAGTTCGAACACAGAACGAGCAAGTTGTAATAAAAGTGACAAAATTAAAATAGGATTTATGAGCTGTGGCATATGTCGGTTCATGTGAATGGAATGGAGTGGAAATAGAGGCAGAATCGGAAATAGATGGTGATATCCGTTTGATAAATTGTTCCGTGAGAAATTGTGGATAGAAAAAGATCTAAAGTCTAATTCAAAATTTCAAAAATGATCGAAACGTCCAGACAAGTGTTTCAAATTAGCATAGAAAATCCGTTTCAGTCCCTAATGAAGGGAGAAATTTGTTTCCAATCGGGCAAATCATCACAGCACGCGTCCGGGAAATCCACGGCAAGGCAGGACCACCCAGCGAGCGTGTCCCGTACGGCAGGTTGAGAGACCAAAGATGCCGACCGCGACGCAGACGCTGCAACGGGAAAAGAAGCATAAATCCGCCGCCACATTTCACTGGTTTTGTTTACGGTCCTAGAGTGAGTGCTGGTTTGTTTATCAAGGCCGTCAGACTTGTCTGAAGGAGATTCAGACTACTTGGATTTCGTTTCTTTAAAAAAAACTTAAATTTTTAAGCTGGACGTAGCCCTACGTCAATTATTTTGAATTTTAAGCAATTGACAATGGAATACCCGATTCGACTGGTAGTTTGACAGTTCGCTCCATAAGAAATACATTGCTCACTACCAATCGCGTCAGGTACTCCATTGAATTTTTGTTTTTTTTTTCGAACATAAAATAAACTTTTCTTTTCTTTTTTTATATTTCAACGTAGTTCAACTTCAATTATTAACAAAGTTATTGTGTTTTCTCCAAATAAAAAATAATAAAAATTTAAAAAACTATCGTAGGTCCACGCCATTGTTGTTGGAACAAATTAAAAAAAAATCAGGTTCAATTAAAAAATCTTACTCAATAAATTTGACGCAAATCAACGTAGTTCAACGTCATTTGTTTGGAAAAAGTATTCTGTGCAATTTAAATAAAACTGAATGTATCCTTTGGCTACCAAAAGACTCAACACAAAATTTTCAATTCATAATTAGATTTCTTAACATTGTATTGACAGTTCCAGTATTGACGTTGGACTACGTCAACAACTCGAAAAACTTTAAAAGAAACTTCAAGTATTCAATTAAATTGTATTCACTTGGTTTACATTCAAATCGATGTTTAAAAAAATGTAAAAAAAAACAATTGACGTAGGACTACATAATAAAAGCAGAAACTAAGTACTAAATACAGGCTGCTTCAAAGAAATCCCTCAAAACAAAACAATCCAATAAAACCGCCACAAATCTGCGCCAGCAATTGCATAATTACGCCAGAGAACCCATCTCATCGCTCCACATTTCCGCCGTAAACAATCGCGCCCGCAATAAAACGGCAAGAACCCCGCGACCATCAGCAAAGCAAGAATCTCGTTGAGCAATTATCACTTGCAAACGCCTGTCACGCATCAAGTGCTGCGCGCGCCCTCTTGGCCCTGGAACGCCAGGCCCGAACACCAATCTCTGGCCGAACCGAGCAACATTGTGGACACAGTGGCGGTTGTAAATTTGGCGAAATTTGGCATTTGAGCGCAAAAAAGTTTTCTAGGTGGGCTCGTCCGGGATTTGAACCCGGGACCTCTCGCACCCTAAGCGAAAATCATACCCCTAGACCAACGAGCCCGTTGAAGGTTGAAGGCGAAATTTTGAAGGTCCAAAATCTTCCAACCCGCACCGTAATCAGTGCAATCGCGATGGAGGACCAGTGCGACCCAGCATAATCATTACATTATGCTGTACTGCCCCAATCCTAGGGCTCACAGTTGAACATGCAGAGTTGCAGAACGATCTGGAGCCCCCCGGGTCGCGCGCCGCCACAATCATATGAACAATGGCCAATTTATGGACGGTTTCACGGTTGGCTGGTGTCCTTTTGGCGAATTGGCAAACAATCCGGATTCATGACGGAGGTCCTGACGCCGGGCCCACATTTATGGGGTTCGCTTTGGGTGAGTTCGTAAAAGTTTGGCTTTAAACCATTAAAATTGACTAAAATTGAAAGCTCGTCTACTCTACGAAACTTTTATCGAAATAGGGACGTGGCGTTACATCGTGCTGCCACCTGGTTTTTTTAAGCGCAAGAGTGGAAAAGTGCTGAGTCATCGTCTAAAAATAGACGGCGTCCTATCTCGCCAAGCAAAATGAAGTCGATAAGGTAGTCGGTTTCGATGAGAAAAAGTGGAAAACGTGGTCTAAAAATAGCGACGCCATCCCCCTATTAGTCGACCATGTCCGACATCTGTTCCACTAATCAGAGTCCAAAATCTAACAAGCCAAGATAATTTTGGAGGAAAGAAGAGCGCAAACGCAAGTCAGTCGCGTCGAAACGGTCGCGGAGACCCCAAAAAGCTAACACCAAGTCACCTTCATTCGGTGCAATCTTCAACGGGCTCGTTGGTCTAGGGGTATGATTTTCGCTTAGGGTGCGAGAGGTCCCGGGTTCAAATCCCGGACGAGCCCACCGAATTATTTTTTTCCTAGCATTAACTGACCAATTTTGACTTTTTATAATAAAATTTAATTCAAATTTAAAATATTTTAAAACTTTTTCGAGCGTAGTCCTACGTCAAACATTTTGTGATTCAAATTTATGACGTAGGACTATAAATCAAAAATAAATTCGATAATGTTACTTTAGGTCAGTAAAATTGTTAATTTGTTTGTATAAGAATTATTCAAAAATAATCGAAATTCAACAAATATTTGATGTAGAACTACGCACTTGTAACAATTATTTGATTAAATTCATCATTAACATATTTTATCCTTAAGTTGGGCATCACAACACGACATATTCATCCGGCTCGTTGGTCTAGGGGTATGATTCTCGCTTCGGGTGCGAGAGGTCCCGGGTTCAATTCCCGGACGAGCCCACCTAATTTTTTTTTGTAGCGTTAACTGATCAATTTAGATTTTTTATAATTAAAATTAATTAAAATCTAAAATATTTTAAAAACTTTATCGAGCGTAACCCTACGTCAAACACAATGTGATTAAAGTTAATGACGTAGGACTACAAGAGTAAAAATAAATTCTAACATTTTACTTTTAGTCAGTAACATTGTTAGCTTGTTTGTTCAAAATATAATCGAAATTCAACAAATATTTGGCGTAGGTCTACGCACTTGTGCCAATTATTTAATTAAATTTATCATTAAAATATTTTATCCTTAAGATTAAAAGTTACTAAGTTGGGCATCAAAATACAAAATTTCCAACCGGCTCGTTGGTCTAGGGGTATGATTCTCGCTTCGGGTGCGAGAGGTCCCGGGTTCAATTCCCGGACGAGCCCACTGTTTTATATCTAACTTGAAGGCAAAAAGAGTTTAAGTTCAAACACATAGATTTTAGACTCACATAAAAATTTAATTCAATTTTGAAATAAACTAAAAAAAAGTATCGGAAGTAGTCCCACATTGACACGTTTAGCTATAATTTGATGACGTAGGGCTACATCAAGCAACTAACAAAAATGTTTTTAAATTTTGCTTTTTTAAATTAAAATCAATTTTTGTCTACATAAGTTATAACAAAATTCTAAAATTTGTGTACCGTAGTGCTAAAATTTTATCACCATTTTTTATTTAAAAATCAAAAACTTAAAATTGTGTAAGAAATCAATAAATTAGACACGTAATTTTCAACGGGCTCGTTGGTCTAGGGGTATGATTTTCGCTTAGGGTGCGAGAGGTCCCGGGTTCAAATCCCGGACGAGCCCACCGATAATTTTTTTAAACGTCATTAGATCAATTTTGATTTTTGATAATGTGGAGCTACGTGAGAACAAAAAATATACAAAGTTTGTTATTTGTCAATATAATTAATTACCTTGTGTGTTTATGAACTAATAAAAAACAAAATCTGTTGAAAATTAAAATACTGGCATGACGTAGGACTACGCACATACGTCAAATTAACATATTTTTAATTGATTTGAACATCACGACACGACAACTTTCAACTGGCTCGTTGGTCTAGGGGTATGATTCTGGCTTCGGGTGCGAGAGGTCCCGGGTTCAATTCCCGGACGAGCCCACAATTTTTTTCTTCATAAAACGAACCTCCAACCAACATTCCTCGCTTTCATCAAACCCTCACGTTTGATTTACACAACCGCCATCGCGCGGCAGTGTCCCACCGGTCACAACCCTAATTTCAGCCTAAACCCCCACTATTTGGTCACATTTGAGCCCCCCAACCCTCGGCGAATCAAAACAAACACACCGTAACAGCGACGACGACCCCCGTGGGAAACTTTCCGGCGCAAAAAAGCGCCAACTGCAACCGATTTGCGCTTCACCAGACCGTGACCAACCAGCGGGGAGTCCGCTCCCGGAACTGGCGACCGGTCAACCGGTGGATGAGTGTTCGCAAATTACGTAACGCTTGACATTTTTGTTTAATTTTAGACTCTTTTCTGTTGAATTTAGTTTGAAGTACTAGTTTAAAAGCAAATTTTCGAACAATATCGCAATCATGACGTCACCTGTCAATTTTCGTTACATCATTCTTGAATGAGCCCCTCCTCACAGAACGCAATTCGCGGAGGCTCATCAGTCAGAGAGCAAACGAGAGTGCCCAGCAGTAGTTATGGCTGGGAAATGCCAATTAATTACTTCATTCCGGAGGGGTGCATCCGTCACACTAGCTGGTGGTGGACCCCTCGTTTTGACATTCGCAACAAAAAAAAAGAACAACAACTGGACAGTGCCGCGCATAATGTTTATTGAATGAGCCCTCGTCACATCCATCCCGGGTGAGAGAGAGATGCAGCAGCGGCACTGCCAGTAATTAATTGGCATCACTGAATTGACCATTGACACAGTTATTTGTACGGGGGGTGCGTCAATCGTCGGTGCATCGGAGGGTCACAATTTTAATTGATGGCCTGCTTTACTGGTGCATAATCATTTGGCGAAGGCACATTTCACGGTCATCTGTTGACATTTTATGGGCGATGGCCACATATGCTGTTTACATTCAATTTAGTGAGGTTATGTTGGCGCCCGCAGCCTAATTAAGGGTCAATACGGTCTGATTTGGAGTTGGCCAGTAAATTGGGCGAAACTTTCGAATTATTTACAAACATTTCTAGGATAAAAAAATATTAAAGAATTATAAAATTTTAAAAAAAATTAACGTAGTCCCACGTTGAACACATTGTGATTAAAGTTAATGGCGTAGGACTATACGGGCTTTTCACAATTTATTTATTTTTTATGCGTGTGTAATATTTATTAAATTTTCAGCAATGAGAATAATATAAAGAACAATAAAAAATAAAATAAAAATGAATGACGTGGGACTACGCCTTTTCACATTTTGTTTTTTTATTATTATTTTGTATCATTTAATCAAATGTTACGGAAAAGTTAACAAATGACTCCAATTTGACAATACACGCTAACAAAAAATTACCCAATTAAAGACGCTATTCGATTCAAAATGTTTAAGGCATAATTTTCACTAATTGACCCTAATCGGTGAGAAAAGCGCCACCTAGCTTTTCCACCCCCGAACCCATCTCACGAAAGCTAAAATTCCTCAAGCCAAAACAAAAATCGAACCTGCGGTGCAAACTTTAAACCCGCAGATAGTTTTCACTACTGCAGAGTAACCAAACTAGAGGGAGAAGAAGAAAACAAAGTCGTAGTCGTATTTTAGAACGACGACTCCGGTAAGAAAGTGGCCAGAAACTTTTGGCGGGAAATGCAGCAGCACAGCAATATCATTCTTTTAAGGAGCAAAAAAAAGGAGAGCAGTCGATTGCGGGTTTTTATTTCCCCTCTGGAGAGTCTTTTTTTTCTGTGAATGGGTGCCGGCAAGTGTGGGTCGAACAATTTTCGAAACTATTTTTAATTAGAATTAAATCAGTCTGAAAATGGTGCGCGAGGAGAAGTTTTGCTGCGATCCGGGTTCGGGTTTCTTGCTCGGTTAATCGTTGCTTATTTGGGAAGTGGGAGTCTTTTTTGGTTGCAAAAGCTGGATGTATCGAATTCAGCTTGAAGAATATATTTACAAAATGAAAATAAATTTAGATAGAAGCGTAGTCCCACGTCAAAAAAAGGAAAAAAAATAATGCATCGCATTTGACAGCAAAACTAAAAATACTCAACATTATCTAGATTTAAGAAAAATTATAGGTATACCGTAGTCCAACGTCATTAAAGTAACAATTTGCTAACCAATATCAATGTAACGATTCTTGTTTATAACAAAATACGTTGCAATTCCACGGTGGTCAAAATAACATCTTTTCTTTGTGCTTCATCAACAAATTTTTCGATACCTGAAATATTTGAGCTGCAAGAAAATTAATGATACAGTACGTAGTCCTACGTCATTGAAGTTGAAACGTCAAATGTCAACATAAATAAAAATTTCAATCTTGTTTGATTCAGGAAAAAAATAATAACAACTCATTCACACACACACTAAATTTTGACAATTGATGTTTCCAAAACGAATGATGTAGGACTACGCAGTTTCTTAGTAATTCCCTTACAAATGAATAATTTTACCGTTATAAATTTTGTTCATGAAGGACTTTTGACTTGATGATCATTTTAGCTTTTTTAAAATTTTGACGTAGGATTACGTATTGAGTATAGAGTAAAAAATGACTGAAATTTTAATTTTTTTAACGCAAATGGCGTAAGACTACGAATTTCGTTTTTTTTTTTCTAAAAAAAAAATAATTGTTTTGAGCATTTTTGTTCTACTTGACAAATAATTTGATATTTTATTGATTGTAAAAAAAATGTCCAGAAGGAGATTGTTTTGCTCGATTTGTCGATAACTATTTGCATAGTTTGAAACAAAAATAATTTCCCACAGCAACAGATAATCAAATTTGTCCTTTGTTTACACCAAAACCACAAACCACACAATTTCCGTAAATCAATTATTCCTACATACTGACGCACGATAATGTCGCACTCTGTCGGCACAACCAAAAGGTCATAAAATGATTAAAATTTCATCAAAACCCACAACAATCCCCCTTTTTCCCTCACCACCACTTGATTACCATAGGTTTTTATGAGGCACGAGGTCGGCCCTTTTTTTAGCCACCCAGCAAACCACCAACTTATTAACCCATTAGTGAGAGCCTCCTTTCACCTTTAATCTGCCATGTTTGGATGTAAACAAAGGCGCCCACCTTTTTCGCGCGAAAAAGAAAACATTTCAGATAAATCGAAAACAACGAAAGCTGCGGCGCCACGGCGCCGAAAAGTAGGTCACCAATGGGCGCAACTGTCAAAATTGCAATGTAAACAAAGAAGGTGTTTGACGTTTGCAAAAGGGCGTAACCGCCATCCGTCAAAACAATCGCAGTTACGCCCTTTCCAAAGCACTCTTCCAGTCGTCACCGCTCAAATTGACTTTTTATCTCGCACAAAAAAAGATGGCGGCCGCGATTCGTTCCAAATTGCGCGGGTTTTTCATCATTCTCTTCATCTCCGCTTCGTCCGGAAGCGACCGATATATGTAAGATTACTTACGCGCATTTCAATCGCATTTTTTCCCCCCGACCGTCTGTGTGTGAAAGTGAATCTTGGCGGAATTGTTTCTTGCGCCGGACGCGTTTTAGGCTGGATTTTCATGGATCATGCAACGACATCGTAAGCACGAGCATCGACATTTTTACGATGCTCTTGGATGGCGTTATGACTTAGCTATGACTCAAACCTAAATAACGGGCAGACCAGGAAGGTGCTGTGTCCTATCCCTCGCCTAGACCAGACCAAAATCCATGATAAAACTGACAGACCAAATCTGTCAGACCAAGACTGTCAGACCAAAGAGCAAAAAGTAAACAATCTTGGTCTTCGACATTGGTGCACACAAATCAAGAATAGAAAATTTGAAAAAGAATTTTATTTTTCCAATTCAATGACTGGGTTTGGACTGCAAAATTGAATGTACGTCAGCAAATGATTAAACAGTGCGGCGTCCTGTACACCGACAATTAAATAAGCAGTTAAAAGCCTTATTCTTCCATTTTATTTTTTGATCGCGTTTTCGGTTTACACCTGAAAAATCTTGAAATTATTTATACGGATTTGTAATTCCTCTCTTTCCATCATTCCCTTGGGGCAGACCGCCTTTTTGCCCACAAGCGTTTCAAGAAGGAACGGTAGAAAATGGGAGAGAAACGCTTGGGGAAACGTCAACACAAAGCAACACGTGCACGGAAAAAACAAAGATAACAATTTTAGACAAATGCAGGGGAACTTTAATTTAGAACCATTCAAAATTTATTTCCGGATAGCACAAAATAATATTAATATTAATAATGTTTGGCAGCATTTAGTAGAGCACGACAAAATAGACCAAAATAAGAACGGCGAGAACGGGAAGTATCTAATTAGAGATCGAAAAATCAAAGTATGCTATTTGAAGGGACTGAAAAATAATTGATAGATGGAGCCATATTGATATTGAGAAAATTGACAGCCAGAGAGTCAACTGTACAAAAATGGGGTGAATTGTAATTCAGAAATTCAGAAATTCAGAAATTCAGAAATTCAGAAATTCAGAAATTCAGAAATTCAGAAATTCAGAAATTCAGAAATTCAGAAATTCAGAAACTCAAAAATTCAAAAATTCAGAAATTCAGAAATTCAGAAATTCAGAAATTCAGAAATTCAGAAATTCAGAAATTCAGAAATTCAGAAATTCAGAAATTCAGAAATTAGAAATTCAGAAATTCAGAAATTCAGAAATTAGAAATTCAGAAATTCAGGAATTAGGAATTAGAAATTCAGAAATTAGAAATTCAGAAATTCAGAAATTAGAAATTCAGAAATTCAGAAATTAGAAATTCAGAAATTAGAAATTCAGAAATTCAGAAATTCAGAAATTCAGAAATTCAGAAATTCAGAAATTCAGATATTCAGAAATTCAGAAATTCAGAAATTCAGAAATTCAGAAATTCAGAAATTCAGAAATTCAGAAATTCAGAAATTCAGAAATTCAGAAATTCAGAAATTCAGAAGTTCAGAAGTTCAGAAGTACTGAAATTCTGAAATTCTGAAATTCTGAAATTCTGAAATTTAGAAATTAAGAAATTTTGAAATTATGAACTTAAGAAATTTAGAAATTAAGAAATTTTGAAATTATGAACGTAAGAAATTAATAAATTAAGAAATTCTGAAATTTTTTCTTAATTTCTTAATTTCTTACTTTCTTAATTTCTTACTTTCTTAATTTCTTAAATTCTTAATTTCTTAATTTCTTAATTTCTTAATTTCTTAATTTCTTAATTTCTTAATTTCTTAATTTCTTAATTTCTTAATTTCTTAATTTCTTAATTTCTTAATTTCTTAATTTCTTAATTTCTTAATTTCTTAATTTCTTAATTTCTTAATTTCTTAATTTCTTAATTTCTTAATTTCCTTTTTTCTTAATTTCTGAATTTCTTAATTTCTTAATTTCTTAATTTCTTAATTTCTTAATTTCTTAATTTCTTAATTTCTTAATTTCTTAATTTCCTTTTTTCTTAATTTCTGAATTTCTTAATTTCTTAATTTCTTAATTTCTTAATTTCTTAATTTCTTAATTTCTTAATTTCTTAATTTCTTAATATCTTAATTTCTTAATTTCTTAATTTCTTAATTTCTTAATTTCTTAATTTCTTAATTTCTTAATTTCTTAATTTCTTAATTTCTTAATTTCTTAATTTCTTAATTTCTTAATTTCTTAATTTCTTAATTTCTTAATTTCTTAATTTCTTAATTTCTTAATTTCTAAATTTCTAAATTTCTTAATTTCTTAATTTCTTAATTTCTTAATTTCTTAATTTCTTAATTTCTTAATTTCTTAATTTCTTAATTTCTTAATTTCTTAATTTCTTAATTTCTTAATTTCTTAATTTCTTAATTTCTTAATTTCTTAATTTCTTAATTTCTTAGTTTCTTAATTTCTTAATTTCTTCATTTCTTAATTTCTTAATTTCTTAATTTCATAATTTCTTAATTTCTTAATTTCTTAATTTCTTAATTTCTTAATTTCTGAATTTCTTAATTTCTTAATTTCTTAATTTTTTAACATCAATCCCTTCCCTACTAACCCCGAGTAGGCCGCGGGTAATCGGCTCCCCTCCCACTAACATTTACACACAAGATCCTCTGTAATTATTAAGTCAAATGTAATTACAAAAGCCGACTCGGTCCTAACCAGGTCCCAGTACCGAAAAGGACCTAATAAAAATAATTTTATGAAAAAAAAAAAAATAATAATTTCTTAATTTCTTATTTCTTAATTTCTTAGTTCCTAATTTCTTAATTTCTTAATTTCTTAATTTCTTAATATCTTAATTTCTTAATTTCTTAATTTCTAAATTTCTTAATTTCTTAATTTCTTTATTTCTTAATTTCTCAATTTCTTAATTTCTTAATTTCTTAATTTCTAATTTCTTAATTTCTTTATTTCTAAATTTCCTTATTACTTAATTTCTTAATTTCTTAATTTCTTAATATCTTAATTTCTTAATTTCTTAATTTCTTAATATCTTAATTTCTTTATTTCTTTATTTCTTTATTTCTTAATTTCTTTATTTCTTTATTTCTTTATTTCCTTATTTCTTTATTTCTTTATTTCTTTATTTCTTTATTTCTTTATTTCTTTATTTCTTTATTTCTTTATTTCTTTATTTCTTTATTTCTTAATTTCTTAATTTCTTTATTTCTTAATTTCTTTATTTCTTTATTTCTTTATTTCTTTATTCGTGTTTTTCCGAATTTCTTATTTTCGTAGTTTCTTAATTTAATCTAAATTATAGAATTTGTTTTCTTCTTCTTCTCTCTCTCTCTCTCTCTCTCATATGTCTTCCAAAAATGAGGTGGGGGGGGGGCTTCCACCCGAATGTACCTGCCCTGGTTTGGGGGCTGTCCAAAATATGTCAACTACCACTTCGGTTTTTAAGAATTTGACGGTTTTAGCTACAACTCTAGCTACGAAAATCACCCGACTCCTATAACTCCAATCACGACTACATATTCCTGCTTTCATAAATAACATCAATTCCATTCCATTACTTGCTTTTCTTCTTAATTTCTCCCACCCTTCTAACCTTCAGCCAGAACTATGATGCAATTATTAAATCTTTATTCCATAAAAATAAATATGAAAAAAAATCTAATTTTTTCCATGTTTTCAACTTTCCGTGCATGGTAAACCGTACACACTTTGATCTAGCGTACTGTTTAAAAATGTTCTATGTTTATGGGTAGCACTCGTATCATAGGTGGCAATCAACATTTTCCTTGAATTACATACATTTCATGCTGTGAAATAAAATCAAAATTCTTTCTTGTTATTTGAAAACGTAAAAACCCACTTTAAAATAATTTGAGGTAGCCTATCGTCTCTTTTCAAAACTTTGTCGATATCAACATCAGCCGATTCCATTGTTGCCATTTTGGCATCGGAAAAATCTCATGTGTTTGCCACAAAACGCTTGAAACGCTTGCCTGCTTGAAATATTCACGGAAATATTTCACAGCGTTATTTGGATTGTGTCCAGGGTGTCGCGGCAGCAATATGGCTGACAGAACAGGCATCGAACTACGATGCACTGACATTTTAGCAAAGCATGGTAGTGACTATGCTTTCGATGTCGGTCATCTTACGATGCTCGTGCATCGAAAATCAAAAGTCGGAAAATCACATTTTCGGGGCTTTCCGGCAATTAGTATTTGTTTTTATTGTTCGTACTGCCATGAACAATCAATCTAAACTATTTTACCACTTAACTTGGTCGAAAAATATGAGTTTTCGACCAAATTTAACCACGAGCATCGAAAGCCGCTTTCGATGTCGGTCATCGAAAAATACATGAAAATCCACCCTTAGACGTGTTTTGTTTTGATCGGTCAGGCCGCGGCTTCCGGACTGTGCGGCGAATCGGTTTCGCTTTCGATTGACACATATCCGTTGCGGCGTTCATGGTGAAGGTGAGTGACAGTTTTGGAACTGTCAATTACACGCTAAATGGTTTGGACCCATGCAGCAAAAGTGCTGATTTTAACTCAAAATTCAACTTTTCAATTACGGACTTCAAATTTAAGGTACCTTGGAGATCTTAAGTGTCAAATTGATGTGAAGTGATGGGTTCAGGTTATAAGGATGCAATAACAAGGTAAGTGAAGGTGAAACTGTTGCAGCTGAGCGGAGTTGGAGTGAATTGACCTCTGGTAAGTAACTGTCAAACTGTCACTTATCGCTACTCCAGTATTCGATCAAAGCATTCCGATTCAACCGAATTGCTTTCGATTCGATTCGATCGAAACTTCCACACGTTTGACGTTTCGAGCTCCAATCTTACCCTCAATCGACATCAAAGCCCAATTTAACGTAACCACATGGCATGCACAATCTCAAGGGTTGTATCATCATAATGCGAAATCACGTGATGATTCACAGACAACCAGACCCGCTCGGTAACATCTCGTCGATCTGCGATCGACTTTGACAGCTCGCGTTAGTTCACCTAGCGTCCGCTAGGGGCGCCACTTTTCCGCTCTTACCCAACGCCGATCCATTTATCTTTAATTTCAAAACTATCTGAGTCGCTTCCTCTTGCCTCGAAGGGAATTTTGCGGTGTTGCGTCGACGGCTCGAAATTTGAAATTGCTCTCGATTCTTGCGTTTTTTCGATGATCGAGCCTCACGTAATGAAGCGTTATGAAGTCAATCGAGCGATCTAAACTCCCCGACGGAATAACCAATTCTAGTCGCGAGGCGAAGCTTGTAGATCTTGGCAGAAGCGATTCGCACTCAATTCTTTCTGCAAACTTTGCGAATAAATTCTGCGCTGCCGTTCGTGATAGTTTGGACGGTGGTGATGGGGCGAAACGGACGAGCGGGGTTTTGTATACTATTAATATCTTTCCAGAAGAAGCAATGGCATGATGGTGCATAGGAGCAGACTGTTGCTCTTAGAGGTAACCCTTGGTAACTGGTGAGGTCAAACTTTGGAAAGTTACCTTAAATATTAGTTTTCCTTTCAATTATGAATATCAACAAAACATTTCTATGAAGGTTTTGGTTTAGGGATTAGGGTTAAGGAATTTTGGTTTTGGGTTTTGGGTTTAAGGTTTTGGGTTTAGGGTTTTAAGTTTATGGTTATGGATTTTGAGTTTAGGGTTTAAGGTTTAGAGTTTAGGGTTTTGGGTTTAAAATTAAGTTAAGTAATTTAAGTTTTTTAGGTACATTTTTGATTCATGGTTTTGGGTTTAGGGTTTTAGATTTTGGGTTTTGGGTTTAGAATTTAGGGTTTAGGGATTCGGGATTTTGGTTTTGGGTTTTGGGTTTCGGGTTTAGGGTTTTGGGTTTAAGGTTTTGGGTTTAGGGTTTTGGATTTTGAGTTTAGGGTTTAGGTGTTGGGTTTTGAATTTAGGGATTTGGATTTTGAGTTTAGGGTTTAGGTTTTGGATTTTGAGTTTAGGGGTTTTGGGTTTAGGGGTTTAGAGATTTGGGTTTAGGGTTTAAGGTTTTGGGTT
The DNA here is from genome assembly GCF_015732765.1 of Culex quinquefasciatus. Lineage (NCBI taxonomy): Eukaryota > Metazoa > Arthropoda > Insecta > Diptera > Culicidae > Culex > Culex quinquefasciatus. The sequence continues at coordinate 118,392,975 of NC_051861.1, forward strand.
TTGGGTTTTGGGTTTTGGGTTTTGGGTTTTGGGTTTTGGGTTTAAAATTAAGTTAAGTAATTTAAGTTTTTTTAGGTACATTTTTGATTTATGGTTTTGGGTTTAGGGTTTTAGATTTTGGGTTTTGGGTTTAGAATTTAGGGTTTAAGGATTCGGGATTTGGGTTTTGGGTCTTGGGTTTGGGGTTTAGGGTTTAGGGTTTAGGGTTTTGAGTTTAAGGTTTTGGGTTTAGGGTTTAGGGATTTTGATTTTAAGTTTAGGGTTTAGGTATTGGGTTTTGAGTTTAGGGATTTGGATTTTGAGTTTAGGGTTTAGGTTTTGGATTTAGAGTTTAGGGTTGTGGGTTTAGGGGTTTAGAGATTTGGGTTTAGGGTTTAAGGTTTTGGGTTTTAAGTTTAGGGTTTAGGGATTTTGATTTTAAGTTTAGGGTTTAGGTGTTGGGTTTTGAGTTTAGGGATTTGGATTCTGTGTTTAGGGTTTAAGGTTTTGGGTTTAGGGTTTTGGATTTTAAGTTTAGGGTTTAGCTTTTACGTTTTGAGTTTAGGGTTTTGGGTTTAAGGTTTTGGATGTTGGGTTTAGGGTTTAGGATTTGGGTCTAGGCTAAGTTCTCGGGTTCAGTTGAGGTGTACATGAGTTTAGGCAAATGAAAATATAATTTCAAGATCCAGATATATTTTTGACAGATGCATAAATGTGATGTGTTTACATTTTGATTAAAATTGCCGAAAGTTGAACTTGAAGTTCAAAAGTCTTTTTTAGATTTGTTTGCCTCCTTGACAGGCTGAGCGATAAAAAATTGAAATAAAATTTGCAACAGACTTAGGTTTAGTTGTCTTAAACAATTTAAAAAAAAAAACAAAATCATTCAAACCAACCACCAAATTTGGTACCGTAAAACGGGGTGACTTTGACAACCGGGGTTACCTTGAAAGGTTTGAGATTTTTCCCCAAAATGAAGAGAACAAATCATACTGACCGTGGTAGAGGAGTATTCAAAGTACTCTTAGAAGAAGTTTTCATAAAATTTTGAAAAGTTTAAAAAGTGAGTTAACTATAATTAAGAAAACGTTGAAAAGTAGCAATATTTTAATATTCTGAAAGTGTCATGATTTACTCAATGAACATGATTTCGAATCTGAAAATGGAATGCATTTTCGGATTCTTTGGACAATTTTCCACTAGGAGAAGGTAAAATAAGTTTGTAAATAATTGATATGATGTGTTTTTGAAACATAATTCGAAAAAAAAATCTCTCAATTTATAGGCATTTTCAGTAGAACAAATGTCATATGAAATGTAAAAACTTTTGATTCTTGCTTCGATTTCAGTTTATAGTGTAATATGATTCGATAATTTCATAAACAAAACTAGTTTTAATGAATTTTAGGCAAAATTTTGACTTTTTATCAATTTTACCAAAAATGTATATGTATTTTGTTAAACAGCTTAGAAACTTAGTTAACTATTTATAAACATTGTTTATTTTTTCTCAAAGCTGTAGTGATGGTACATTTGAAGTAAACATAAAATTTGAACACATTAAATCTGAGTTTTATAAGAAAAACTATGACTATGAAAGTCACCCCGGAATTCAAAATAAGAATTTTCAGTTCAACTATTTTTTTAAACACAATTGAAAAAAACTTTTTATCAAAAATAGTGCATGCACCTTATGCGACCTACCCTACACAGAAAAAAAAGTTGAGTGGAATGTTGAAAATTTGGTAGGTTGAGCCAACAGAGGTAATATTCTGTTTTTGAGTAATATTACATAAAAAATGTGTATAAATGTGAACCTGATGAATATTCATCAAAAACTGATGAAAATTCATCATTTTCTGGAGTAAAATTAATCATTTTTTTTGCCACAAAATCTGTCACCATTTCCTGATGAAAATTACCATCATTTTTTTTTCTGTGTAGTACATGTGGTAAAAATAGTAATCTTAAGACAAACCTTACCAGTTGGAAAATATTTCAAAAATAAATTGGAATTCTATCAATGTCACCCCGGTTTACGTTATCAGTTTTTCTTTAACTCAAGATCTGTTTCCAATTTATAATCTAATATTTTAAAATAATGTACATTAATTTCAAAAAATCTTTTGAATAAGCTGATAAAAAATTTGCACAAAGCAAAAAAACAAATCGTTTGTTTGAAAAACCATCAAATTTAGAAAAAATGTTGCTTGAAGTTGAAGAAATCCATTTTACAATTACGGACTTCAAAACATGTCACCTTGAAGAAAACGTGAAACGTGTTAATTTTGTGCCTAACACGACATCAACCTTTCAATTACGGACTTCAAAATCAAGGTCCTGTGGAGATCACAAAAGTAAAATTAGGTTGGTTAGGTTAGGTTAGGTTAGGTTAGGTTAGGTTAGGTTAGGTTAGGTTAGGTTAGGTTAGGTTAGGTTAGGTTAGGTTAGGTTAGGTTAGGTTAGGTTAGGTTAGGTTAGGTTAGGTTAGGTTAGGTTAGGTTAGGTTAGGTTAGGTTAGGTTAGGTTAGGTTAGGTTAGGTTAGTTAGGTTAGGTTAGGTTAGGCCAGGTTAGGTTAGGTTAGGCCAGGTTAGGTTAGGTTAGGTTAGGTTAGGTTAGGTTAGGTTAGGTTAGGTTAGGTTAGGTTAGGTTAGGTTAGGTTAGGTTAGGTTAGGTTAGGTTAGGTTAGGTTAGGTTAGGTTAGGTTAGGTTAGGTTAGGTTAGGTTAGGTTAGGTTAGGTTAGGTTAGGTTAGGTTAGGTTAGGTTAGATTAGGTTAATTTATGATTCTTGGATGCATCATAAAAAATCAACCTTTCAATTACGGACTTCAAATATAAGGTCCTACGAGATCTTGAAGGAAAAATTGCTGTGAAGTGCAAGTGTTAAATTTAAGATTCTAAGGTGTAATAGCAAGGTAAGTGAAGTGAGAATCTTGCTGCTGAGTGGAGTTGGGATGAATCAACATTTGGTAAGTAGCTGTCAATCGTCAAACTGTCACTAGTCGCTAATCCAACGTTCAATCGAAAGTTACCAAAATCATTCGATTGCACGTTGGCTTGCAAAACCAGTCAACAGAACGCCAAGGGTTAGCGTCATTGCAGCCGACCTCACATTTTAGACCACAGAAGCACACAACACCACTGCTAGCTCTCGACACTCTGCGGCACATACCCCAGGACCAACTAGCTAGCGTCCTAGCGAGGCGAAAGAAAAGTTATGTCTTTGTGTACCAAAGTTTGTTATTAATATTTGAGGAGGTATTCCGAGTGGGCCTGCAGCCATAGACGCTTAGAATGCTGGCGCGCGCGAGAACCGGTCGAACCAGGCCATCATTCCTCTCCTTCCCTCGTGCAGAGGTCGCCTCTCAACTCAAGGGGAAGAAGGGGGGGGACATATTTGCGATGTCTACTTAATGATATGTGAATTATTTACGAAACACTTTCTGGTAAGAGTTGCGGAAACCTAGCTGGCGGCTATTTGCTTTTTCAAAAGGAGTGTCTCCAGTGCATCTTCTCGGCGAGAGGTCAAAGTTTGATAATTAGCCCGCTCTTTGAGGTTAGGACTTCAGTCCTGTCACAAACTTTTAATTGGAACTTAAGGTGGCGAGAGTTTGTGGCGTCAACAAGTTGGCGCAAATCTTCTCTCCCCTCAGAAGAGACCAAGTTCGTCAAAACGGAACTTCCGGGCCGCCATTGTAAGCGGGGCGCTATGAAAGCCTCTTTTCATCGACGACCTGTCGCCGAGTTTGATTGAAAAGCTGCTTTGCAAGCGCGAGCAACTTTTTTTCTTCAAAAGAGGAGATTAAACATTCGACGCACACATAGAGAGTGCAGGGCACGTTGCACATGTTCGACTTGTCAAAAAAGGGGAGGTCCGACCAGCGGAGCTAAGCTTGTTGTGCTGGAAGGCAATTGATTGAAAGGTTCACCACCAGGGGCGCTGCTGTTTTGTCAGCAGATTCTTTGCTTTTCAAAAGGGGAGATTTTTTTCTGGGATAAAAATTGGGATTCTCTAAAGGAGAAATGTTGGATTGAGAAGCAGGTCCTGTTGAAGCTGAAAATTTAATTTTCTTTTTACTCCGAAAGGATTGGCAGTGGATGCTCTTTTCCAAGGTGCAGTAGTCGCAGGATGTGTGTACGAGATTATTTGGAGAGAAAATGTTGGAATAATATGTCTCCAGGTCCCAACGGGAAGCACAAGAATTGTGATAATCCCAGGTTGATCAAACTCAATCAAGATCTAGAAGATTATCTTGCTACAAAGTTATTGTTTGGAAGAAGTCCCATTCTTTTAATTTGGGAAATAATTTTGATTTTTTTCACATTTTCATCAGTATCAAAAAAACTGAAAAAAATCACAAAAAAAAACAACTCATCATTCAGCGAACCAACGCCACACTTCATTCATACCAATTTCACAGCAGAACGCTTCGTTAGCCTCGGAAACAAAGAACAGCCCCCGTCCAAGTGGAAGTGTTTGCCACTTGAAAGGAAACCCACTACGAGCGCCTAATCAAACGAGAGAGATCCACTGCGGTTCTGATCAGAATTGTAGAGGACGCAGCCGGGAACCGAGTTCAAGCACCCGGTGTAACCCGATACCACGCCGCATCGAATCATTCCCAGCAGGATGGCAAGGATCCGTTTCGAAATCAAAACATTGGAAATTTCGAAGGGGGAGGAGAAAAAATCACAATCCCAGAGTGACAGTAAAAATATTTGGATTTTTTTCGATTTTAAAACTCAACTTTGAGCTAAAAACACCTCATCGCTTAAAGCGGGCAAATAGCCGAGCGGCTAGCGTCGCGGGTCGCAACCCGCGCACCTCGCTCCGAATCCCGTCGCAAAATTTTCGAAACTTTTTTTTCGCGGTGTCCCCCACTCAACTGATGCATTCCTCTTAACAAATCCGGGATGAGTTTTGTCGTTGTGTTCGATTCACGCGTTCCCCTCATTAAAGGTGGGCACTTTCGTCTCATTTTTGAAGTGGAAAATTGTGATTCTGCATTTTTCGACTGGATGAATTACTCGAGAAATTCGGGGAGGACGCCGAACATGATTTCAAACATAACTTGAATTTTAATTATAGAGTTTGTGTACACGTAACTCTTTTTCGAGCTGATTCCGGGAACCGGTCGTCACCGAAGAATTTTCGGATAAACTTCCCCTCCCCTTCAGAAAATTGTACATGACATGCGATGTTCTTATTTTTTTCGTGGAGCATGGAGCCAACACATCTGGGGTTGAGACGTTTGATTTGTGTAATTTCTTCATATGGCGTTTAATGATCTTTCCCTTTTTCTTCTAAATCGCTTGGCCCAAACACGGCGGTTGTTGCGTGAAAATATTTGAAGGAATCTTTATTTTCATTTCTGGCAGCAGCAGACGTTTACAACTCCGGTGTTTAAATATACTCGCACCGTCGTCGTCGGCGTGGACCATAATTCCAGATCCAAACTCCCTCCGAAAAACACCAGCCACAAGATATAATTATTATTTTTAAGTACTACTGGTACGGCAGCAGTTGTTGAAAGTTGTCTTCTTTGCATTCTTCATTTTCCACGCGCGTTGTTTTTGTAAAAGATGAATGGAAAATAAAACCGACAAACTGCCTGATTGACGACGACTGATGAAATTGGAGGAGGAAGGAGGGTGGAAATGAGCCGACTCATCACCGGCGTCGTCGTCGTTTTTCATTATTTTTCCGGCGGGTTGCCAGGAAAATTCAAGGAGGAAGATCTGTTTTGTTTATCGAAAGTGAAAAAAGGGTTTAAGCGTGTAACGCACTGGAGAAGCGAGGCCAGATTTGATTATAATTTTTGAAGAAAGCACTGATTTTGTTTTCTATTTCAGTAAAACTTACGAAAATTGACAAAAAGATTGTGAAAACAAAAAACTTAACAATGTAAATCTCTTAGAATTGTAATTTAAAAAGTCTAGACATCACATAAATGACAAACTCAAACATATCAAAATTGACAGATCAAATAAAAATGAATGTCAAAATGTCACATTTCAAAGCAAACAACAAATTTTCACTGAAAAAAACAGTTAATTTTTCTCAATCAAACAATATTTTAACCAAATTTCCAAAAAAATAATCCAACCCAAACTTGCTTAAAAAAATATACAGATTCGTGAAATGTCAAGAAATCTTTTACATATTTTTCACTAGCATTTTAAAAATGAAATGCTTATCTTTTATGGAAAACATCAATAAAGATCAAAAGAATTAAAAGTAAAATTCGAGGAAAAAATAGGCAAATAACTATATCAAAATTTGAACATAAATTAGATCAAAATTTCTTATTTGTGCTGAAGTTTTCGTTTCGTTTACAATATTTATAAAAACTAAGCATATTGACTTCCAAATCTTTATTCAAAAGAGTAAAACAAATAAACATAAACAAAATATTTTAACATAAATATTGCCAAAAGTTTATGTTTTTCGAATGGAACAAAAGGTCGAAAGTAGAAAAAATACCGAATGGAAAAAAGTAGACAAAAAAGGACAAGAGGTTGAAATCCGTTTTTCAAATCAATTGCTCAATTTAAGAGAAAACGTTTTTCGACCTTTTGTCCTTTCGGTCTTTTTCTGTACTTTTAACCTTTTGTTTATTCGACCCTTTTTTCTGTATTCGACCTTTTGCTAAGTGCAACGAGTGATTTATCATTAAAAATATTTAAAGAAATTTTCATGATTGAAGGAATATAAAAACCATCAGAAATAAAACAGAATATATTAAATTAAATATAAAGAAGAGGATTAGGCAAAAATCATTCATCTTTTGTGTTCATTTTAGAGAAGATCTTAAAAAAGTTTTGCCATAACAATATTTCATAAAAAGGAACAATAACAATACTAGTAGTTTATGCAACAAGTTGCAAAAAGAGGATTTTTTCAGCACGAGTCGTACATTTATCCAACGAGGTTCACCGAGTTGGATAAATACGAAGAGTGCTGAAAAAGTCAAGTTTTGCAACGAGTTCCATACAAAATTTTTTGCAATTCCAAAAAACACACACTGAGTGAAATTTTATGTATTTTGTCAATAAATCGTTTAAATAAAAAATATGTTGAAAAGTGTAACTTTTCAGCATTTGTTTTGAAAAGTGTTGCTACTCGATTCTATTATTTTTGGTACAAAAAAGTAGGCTATTTCGTCGTTCAAGAATGACAGGAAAAGTAAGTAGTTTCACGACGGAATTGCAAAAAAAATGTTTTAGATCTCTGTGTATAGCATAATCCTAGTAACATATTAGGTTTTACAGTATGTAAAAAAAGTATTTACACCCCTTGGGCACTATGCACATTTTGTGATGAAACATGTAAAAAATTTAAAGTTTGACAGGAACCTAGTACTACGTTTTGTTCAGAAACTCGTGCCAAACATTTTGCTTCAAAAAGCTCATGAAAAGATGATTTCTATAAAAAGTTATATAACAAATACTATTACGAAAATAAAAAAGGTGCAAAAAAAGTTTGTACACCTTTCGAAAAATTTACATAAATAATGTTATTTGTTGACAAATCACCATAAATCCAGTCTCCCAACTCCAAATAGGCATCCTTGACTGATTAAAAAATAATTTGGATTGAATATAAAGTTTACTAACTACTTAGTATAAAAGTTTATATAACTCTGGAAATTCTATAGAAAACTTATCTTAACTTAATTTTGAAATCTTCTAATTCAACTAAATGTCAATATATTACCATAGAATTGCAAAATAAACATTTGGGAGTGGGTATAACACCGTTTTGGGGTCTTTGTATCGCTAGAATAGATTTTTCGTTGGAATTTCGTAACAACCCGGAATTACGTCGTCGGAAAATCCGCCGGCATCGAACCGGTCCACAATTCACAAGTCAACCTATGTGGAATCGGAAAGGGCATAAAATTTCCGATCTTTTGATACCCAAACATCTAGGTTTTCTTTAAAACCTACGTTTTTAAATACCTGGGCAAAAGTAAGTTTGATCCACGAGAACAAAAATTACGAAATTCCATACATTTTTGACAGGTTGCTCAAACGAAACCATAACAACGTTTTTGCTTAGGTATTTAAAAACGTGGGTTTTATAGAAAACCTGGATGTATGGGTATCAAAGATCGGAAATTTTATGCCCTTTCTGATGCCACATAGGTTGACTTGTGAATTGTGGACCGGTTCAGATGCCGGCGGATTTTCCGACGACGTAATTCCGGGTTGGTACGAAATTCCAACGAAAAATCTATTCTATCGATACAAATACCCCCAAAACGGTGTTATACTTACTCCAAAATGTTTATTTTGCAATTCTATGGTAATATATTGACATTTAGTTGAATTAGAAGATTTCAAAATTAAGTTAAGATAAGTTTTCTATAGAATTTCCAGAGTTATATAAACTTTTATACTAAGTAGTTAGTAAACTTTATATTCAATCCAAATTATTTTTTTAATCAGTCAAGGATGCCTATTTGGAGTTGGGAGACTGGATTTATGGTGATTTGTCAACAAATAACATTATTTATGTAAATTTTTCGAAAGGTGTACAAACTTTTTGCACCTTTTATTTTCGTAATAGTATTTGTTATATAACTTTTATAGAAATCATCTCTTCATGAGCTTTTTGTAGCAAAATGTCTGGCATGAGTTTCTGAACAAAACGTAGTACTAGGTTTCTGTCAACATTAAATTGTTTAGATGTTTCATCACAATATGTACATAGTGCCCAAGGGGTGTAAATACTTTTTTTACATACTGTAAGTAGGCCATAAAAGCCTATTAAGGTCGTATGAGGGTTTTCAGAACCATGATAAAACCTAAGTAAGTTTAAAAATATTACTAGGGAACGCTATAAGCGTTGTCAGATTTTCGTATTAAGTTTTTGATATTAAGCTTTTAATTTGAAATTTAAAGCTCGCATATTCCTTCCGAAACAACGATTCAAAAAAATAATAATTTCAGCACCTTAAATTATATTTTTATCAAATTATGTAAATCAAGCTATCATTTTAACAAACCTAAAAACACTTATTTTGAACATTTTGAAACGATGTTCCTGATCTTTGAAAAAAAAAATGTATGAAAAATGCTGAAAATTTCACCATGTTTTCATTTCTAAACATTAAAAATAAAACCAATAGTTTTCCAGATATCGTCAGTATAAAATCAAAGACCATTTATATTTTTTGTATGTTTTGATTTGGCTCAAACTTTGTGGGGACCTTCCCTATGACCAAAGAAGCTTTTTCGTGTCATTGGTTCACCCATACAAGTCTCCATACAATTTTGGCAGCAGTCAATACAAAAATGGTACGTAAATATACGTAAATATTGTGGGTCTCGTGGCGCAGGGGTAGCGGCTTCGGCTGCCGATCCCGATGATGCTATGAGACGCGGGATCGATTCCCGCCTTATCCACTGAGCTTCTATCGGATGGTGAAGTAAAACGTCGGTCCCGGTTTCTCCTGTCTCGTCAGAGGCGCTGGAGCAGAAATCCCACGTTAGAGGAAGGCCATGCCCCGGGGGGCGTAGTGCCAATAGTTTCGTTTTACGTAAATATACGAAAATCTGTAACTTTTGAAAGAATTTTCTGAGCAATTTGGTGTCTTCGGCAAAGTTGTAGGTATTGTTGAGGAATATTCAGAAAAAAAATTGGTACACGGAAAAAAATTGCCGATTGTTTTTATTAACTTTTGTTTTACAAAAACTCAATTTCCCAAAATACTTATTTTTTAATTTTCGAGATTTTTTATATGTTTTAGGATATGTCCGCAACATATCAAAAAATCTCGAAAGCCATAGAGAAGTAAGCTCAACAAATCAGCCGCCGAGTTATGATTTTTTTTAAAGTGGCTTTTTGAAAAAAATCAAAATTTCACACAAAATGTTTAATGTAAAATTGAACTTGCAATCGAAAAGTAGTTTTCAAAATGTTTGATATAAGGCTCCGTTTTCAAGATATAGCTACCGAAAGTTTAATTTCAGCGAAATATTTGCAGTTTTTTATATATAAATATTTTTCTAAAAAGTTTAGAAAATTTGCTATAAAATTGTCTAAGATACTTTGAAGATTGGACCTCTGGTTGCTGAGATATAAAAAAATCTCGAATATCAAAAAATACGTATTTTGGAAACTTGAGTTTTTGTTCAAAAAAAAAGCTAATTGAAAAATCGGCATTTTTTCCGTGTGCCTATTTTTTCTGAATATTCCTCAACAATACCCACAACTTTGCCTAAGAGAACAAATTGATCAGAAAACCTCAAATGTCACGGAAAAAATACCGATTGGAGACTTGTACACTCAACCCCCGGTGGTTGGTCACTTTTACGTTTGACACTTTTTTAGTTTGTACCCCGTTGGTTGGTCAAAGTCAAACTAAAAAGTGACGAACTGTCACTTTTTATATGGCGCTCACGCACACTATCAAAACAAACGTTCAGTAGTGTGTGTGAGCTCCGTGTAAAAGGGGTGTCAAACTAAAAAGCGACCCCGTTCGTTTGACAACAATTGGTGTCAAACCATCGGGGTTTGAGTGTACGAGTAAACCAATGACACGAAATAGCTTCTTTGGTCATAAATAAGGCCCCACACATATCATTTGCAAAGGGCTTATCTTCATAAAATATTTTCTAAAATTTAAAAAAAAATTAAAAAAACAAAAATGTTAACTTTAAGATCCCTGAATGATGAAAATTGTTCAAATAATAAAAAATTTGATTGAATCAAGATTGAATATAATTCTTTAGCAGAATTTAGATTTTTATGTGAGATATTTTTCCAAAAATCATCGTTCCCCAATGAGAATTTTGGCTCGAGCCTCGAGTTGATCTGGCTCGAAATCGAGCCTGAATCGAGTCGAAGCTCGAGCCAAAATTTTCAGTGGGTCAAAACTCAAGTACCAGAATCCTGAAAAAAAGTTAGACAACAAATAAATTTAAAAAAAAATCTTATCATATTTTTTTCAATATTTATGTCACTTGGCTCTGGTTGAATTCGAAGGGGACAAAAACAAACAAAATTGAACATTTTAATTTTTTTCATTGTATGTATCACAAAATGCTGAATACATTGTTATACAATAATGATACAGTTAACAAATTTCAACATGTCAATAAATTCATGAAACCATTATTTTTCTTTAAGTATGGCGTCTTTTTTTATGTGTTGTTGCTAAATAGTTTATTTAAGCCTACAAATTCTCTGTTTGATTAAAAGTTCAAAAATAAACTTTATTGAATGTATCCTAAAAGTTTTTTCAATGAAAATTAAAAAAAATTAAGGGGGGAATAAACTTGATTTTTTTGCAATTGCTTAAAAAACGAAATAAGAAAATCGGATTCTTTTTCCGAAATCGGCCTTAAGATTCAGATTTTGTACTTTTTCAAGAAACAAGGAAATCATACCTCTCCACAGATGTTTCCACCTCCGGAACAAATTGCCACCTTTAATTTTGCCATGTAAACCTCCGACACACATGGCCAGGGACTAAAACTATTCATTCCGGAGTGCTACTGCTGTATGTTTCCACCTCTAGAGCCAGCCAACATTGCAATGCAATGCATTTCCCCTTAAGTAAAATTCTTATTATTTCCTCCTTTTATTTTTCCGGAGAAAACAGACGCGCGCCTGGTGCAGGGGCCGGCACACATGTGCAAGTGATAAATCGCCTGTTTTGTTCCGTGATGCTTCTCCGTTTTTTGTTTTTGTTCCAAGCACCAAAACTCATATTTACCCAGAGGAGAGAGGGTGTGAAACAAATTCGACGACGGCGACGATGATCACAGTCAATGTTTGAGTATCGTTTGCGCGCGCCATGTGTATGAGAAGTTAAATTTATGTTGACGATTACGCCCTAAGAAAATTAACTGTGAAGTCGAATCGAACACTGAAAGTTGGAAACTGAAAAAAAGACTTCGAAATTTAACGAAAATTTACGAAAAGTCTTCAAAAAAGTATTCCGTAACTCAAAAATCAACAAAACTCTTTAAAAATTCATTTTTCTTTTGTTGCAAAAATGGCTCAGTTGGTAAGGGCGCCATCCTTTTTTCCACCTGTCACGCACCTAGGTTCAAATCTCACCACAAAAACAGTTTTTTTTACGACAAAACTTTTTTTTCAAGTCTTTCAAACTTTCAGTGTCTATACAAAAATCGAAAAGGAAACAAATTGTGATCTGTGATGGCAGCAGCAGATGCCGTCACCGCAAGAAAGCCCAGCACAGAGGTAAGTGAAAAAGTGGAAATTGAACGGGGAAATTTTAAGGGGGCGGAACACGGGTCCCCTTGATGAAGTGACACATACGCCGCCACCAACACGGTAGGGAGCGGACCTAATTTTTTCGATGGAGAGTGGAATTTTTGAACGTGGAATGCGGTATTCAAAGTGATGGGATGCACTTGGTTGAAATTTACCGGGAATTTTCGGTTCGAGTTGCGAAGATTGATGACTGTCTCTCGCTGGGTTGATTAAGTGGGCGCAATTAACGTACCTGGAAAGAGAGAAAAAAATTAGGCGTTAGTTTGTTTTGAAATTTTGGATGTTGCACGATGTTCTTAATTAATACAAACAAGGGCGTCTATGTTGTATCGAATTAATAAAAGGAACGGAGTGGTAATCAAAATGTAACTTTTAATATTTATTTTGAAAAAGCGCAGGTAGGTTTGGATTGCTGGTTCCTATTTTACTGTTATTTTTTAAAGCAAACAAGGGCGTCTATAACGTTGTTATTTTTCAGTTTTGAATGCATTATATTCTGCATTGTTTGTAAAGAAAAAAATGCATCTGCGACCTATCCGTTTATGAAAAAATTCTGCTTGCTTTGTAATTGTTGATGTTTAAAGATGTTTAAAGTTTCTGCAAACAAGGGCGTCTATAATTCTGCTCTTGTTGAAAAATTGAATATTATAAGAAGTTCAAAGATTAAACAAGAGGTCGTCTACAACTTATCCGTGAAGCTTAGCTTATTATGAACTTTTCCTTGGTTTACGACGAAATAGGTGAATGCAAACAAGGACTTCTATGCAGCTATTTATTTTAAAATTTGAGAAATGCTAGAAAATTTTAAATTTAAACAAACAAGGGAGTCTAGTCTGACGTTTCAATTGTGAAAAAGTGCTGTTAGTTTCGATATAAAAATGAATAGCTATGTTTAAAGTTAAGGCAAACAAGGGCGTCTATAATGATGATTATTTTTGAATTTTGAATACTTCAACGATGTTCAAAGGTCAAACTAACAAGGGCGTTTATGACGTTTTTTAGAGCAGTTTTTGGAGTTTCTAGCTGCACGATGATTTTGACCAAGGGCGTCTACTTGGTTCATCATTTAACATCAATCACCTGTCAAAAGTTAACCACACAAAAACCTAACCTATTCAAACCCCGCCAATAAATCACAAACCCCACAAAGCACAAAGAGAGTGCGGCACAGGTTTTCACGCAGCAAAAAAACGCAGCATCTCGTTGCCATAATCATCTCACCGAGGGGTTGACCCAGATAATCCACGTGAAGACCCCCAAGCGCCTGATCTGCAAAAAAGCCAAGATCTGCACAGTCTTCGTACACATTTGCCGACTCAGTGCAATTCATTTCCCGCATCCAATAGAGTCGAAGAAGAAAGTGTGTTTCAATAAACATCCGACGTCGAGTTCGACGTCGAAGACTCGAGGCTTTCGTGTCATTATCGAAACCTTAAGGGGGGCGCGCTGCAGCGGAAAATTTTCCTTCCTCCCGTTTTCGAAGGAAAAAAAGCCGCCACCATTTCTGACAGAGATTAAATAGAACTAATGTGAGCGCTTCTTCACCGCCCCAAAGGAGTGAGACAACGCTCTTTTGTGCAATTGCATGAAATTCCAGAAATTAAAAATTTAAACCCGCAATGCCACCATTTCATTAAGAGGGGCGTTTTACAGCCTCCGTTGAGGGGCGCGCTCAAATTACAGCCAGCACAGGTAACGACGACCCTGGGGAAGATCCTAGGCAAACATATTTCACGAACCGAGGTCATTATGCACACACGTTTATCGTCACTCATAAACCTTGGTGTAGGTGGAAGTTAAATTCAGACCGACGGGATGTGTGTGTGATTTCTCGAAGATGAGCCTCATTGTGGACGGTAGCAGCAGTTGGAGTCATTAAAATTTTGCTGGAAATTTGAGGGCGGGATTTTAATCACGTTCTAAGTTTAACTGATTCAGTAGATGTGCCCTTAGGCTTATTTTGAAAGAAATTAGAAACACAAATTTCCAAAAAAAATTGGCCCTGAAAACTCGTGAAAAAATTTAACTTGGAATTTAAATAAAATACAAAAAGGGCATATCTACAAATTTCGAGGGCGCATATCAAAATTTGCTGTATATTAAAAAAAATAATTTTAAGGCCGTTTAAAAAAAACTGTACTCAAGAGCGCATAGCCTTGGGATTTTTTTATACGCCCTTAAAATACATTTTTTTTCAAAAAAATGCCCTTTAAATTTGTAGATATAGTATTTTTTCAATTTGGTTCGTGCTTATAGAATATGGACGATGCGAATAAAAAACGCATGCGCCTTAAAAATTTGCCAATGCGCCCTTTAGCTTGTTCAATTTTTCAGTTTTTTTATTTGTACCATTA